>NW_007731252.1:57320-64800 GCF_000696425.1 Galeopterus variegatus | reverse complement strand
AAAAAAAAAAAAAAAAAAAAAAAAAAAAAGATTGAAGAGAAAATTTATTGTCTCAGAGACTAAAAGGAAGAGACAAACTGTGAAGCACTGTAAAGGTATTAACGACAAACTGAGTTGAAGGATTTCAGGACTCTTGTTCTAAGCACTGTTTTTTGTTCTTCCTGCTTTATTCCCTCACTGCAGCCCAGTTTGCTACACAGCCACCTTCTTTTACTGGTAATCACATATTACATATGTAACTCTTGGCTTCCCATTGTAAAATCAATATAAATAAATAGTAGGCCATTTTTAGTAATGTGCTCACACATAGAACAATCACTGTAGGATAAACTGAGATCAGAGGGTAAAGCATTTTATTAAAATCAGTGAGTTCTGTAAAAAGAAGTGCAGGTGAGTCACACCAAGGAAGATGGAAGAATTGCAAGTGCCAGGAGTTGTCTCTATATCTAGACAATAACTGTACTGGCAGAAACCATCTGAAATAACTATTTTGGAACTCTGGGGTCTATTTAAATGCTTGCAGCATCCAGGCAAAAGTTTAACTGGTAAATTGTTGTTAAGATCAGTAGATTTCAGCCTTCGGTTTGATAGGAACTACCCATCCCCTACTTTTTTCAACCCCAAGTCAAGCAGCTATGGGGGTATAGCCCACATTTCGAGCACAGCTTGCCAGTAGTCTCTGATCAGTAGGAGCCTGTCCTAGGATTCTGGGATCCAACACTGCTATTGATCAGAGACGAGGTATAGATACAAAGGCAGCTGCCATTGTTTCAACAACCACGGGCAGTTTCCAGGGAACTTAAAGGAATAGAACTTTTTTTATTTTTTGAACATTCAAGAACAATTGCATATACAGTGGAATTTAAAACCTATGAGTTTTTCTATAAGCACATGCCAAATGAAAGACGCAGGCTCAGAAAAGACCTGAGAATATTTCTTTTTCTTGCAGAAACTTTTTAGATCCACTTGTCTATTTTTGGTTTTGTTGCTTTTGGTGTCATATCCAAGAAATTATTGCCAAGACCAATGTCAAGAAGCTTTTCCCTTACGTTTTCTTCTAGGGATTTTATGGTTTCAGGTCCTGCCATTTGTGATGATCTGGATGAACCTGGAGGATATTAAGCTAAAGGAAAGAAGCCAGTCACACAAGACAAATACTACATGATAACACTTATAGGGAAATCTAAAATAGTCAAAATCATGAAAGCAGAGAGTAGAATGGTGGTTGCTAGGGGCTGAAGCGAGAGAGAAATGAGACAGTATTAGTCAAAGGGTACAAAGTTTTAGTTATACCAGATAATTAAGTCCTAGATCAACTGTACAACATAGTGCCTACAGTTAACAATACTGCATTATATGCTTAAAAATTTGCTAAGAGGGTAGATCTTATGTTAACAGTCCTTGTAACATATAAATAAATAAAGAGGAACCTTTTGGAGATGATAGATAAGTTTATGGCATAGATCATGGTGATGTTTCATACTAAAATTGTATACTTAAATTCACCAAGTTGTATATACAGCTGTATGTACAGCTGTTCATATGTCAATCATACCTTAATAAAGTGGTAAAAGAAAACAAACGAAAAAGCACAGAAAGACCTGGGAAAACTTATCACATGCAAGTGATCGTCAATAAGACTATCAGTTAATTTGTCATCAGAAATATTGGAAACCAGAAGTGAGTGAGTTCATATATTAAAAGTGCTGAACGTAAAATAACAGTCAACCAAGAATTTAATAACCAGCAAAACTCTCCTTCAAATATTAAGGAAACATTAAGACATTTCCAGAAAAGCAAAGGCTGAAGGAGTTTTTTTATCCCTAGGCCTGTCCTCTAAAGACAGTCTTTCAAGTTAAAATGAAAAAAGCAAACAGCAATTCAAAGCTGTATGAATAAAGAACTCCAGTAAGGGTAAATACATGGGGAATTATAAAAGTTAGTATTATTGTAATTGTGGTTTGTAATTGCATTATTTTTTATTTTCTATATAATTTAGAAGAGAAAAGCATGAGGAAACAATTATTAATCTCTGCTGTTGGACACATAGTGTATAAAGAGATACTCTGTGACATCAATAACAGAACAGGCGAGAGGTGCAGCACTTTAGAGAAACAGAGTTTTTGTATGGTGTTCATGATGGTTACTTTTGCATGTCAACTTCACTGGGCTAAGGATCTCCAGGTAGCTGATAAAACATTTTTTCTGGGTATGTCTGTGAGGGTGTTTCCAGAAGAGCTTAGCATTTGAATCAGCAGACTGGGTACAATCCATTGTGGCTGAAGGAAGGGTAAATTTTCTCTCTATTTGAGCTGGGACATTCATCTTCTCCTGCTCTCTGGCATTAGCACCCATGTTCTCAAGTCAGACCAGAACTCACACCACTGGCCCTCTAATTCTCAGTCTGTTGAACTTGGGTTGGTATTATTTATGCCATTGGCTCCTGTAGCTCTCAGGCTCTCAGATGTGGACTGAATTACCCACTGGCTTTCCTGGTTTTCCAGCTTGAAAATGGGAGCTTGTGAGACTTCTCAGCCTCCAAAAATAATGTAAGATAATTCCAGGAGAGAGTAAAACAGAGTGATAGAGAGAACCCTAACTAGCAAAGTGTTGAAATTAAAATGATATAAATTCAATTTAGATTGTTATAACTTTATGATATTAAATTAATCCCAGTTGTAAACACAAAAAAAATCTATAGAATATATGCAAAAGTAAATGAAAAGATAATTAAAACTTTTCACTATAAGACATCAACCAATAAAAAGCAGTAATGGAAGAAATGAGGAACAAAAAGCTATAAAGCATATAGAAAGCAAATAATAAAAGACAGAAGTAAGTCCCTCCTTTTTTTTAAGTACTTCAATATAAATGGACTAAACTCTCAAATCACAGAGATTAGAACAGATTTTTTTTTTTTTTAAAGGTCCAACTGAATAGCAACCAAAATACAGCTGGGTTGCCTGTTCTAATATCAGAGAGCAAAAAAAAGGAGACTTTAAATTAAAAAATGTTACAAGAGACAAAGGAGGGTATAATAAATTTGTAAAAGATTTAATGCATTAAGAAGATATAACAGTTATAAACATTGATGCACCTAACCAAGTATCCTCAAAATACATAATGCAAAGGTGACAGAATAAAAGGGAGAAATAGAAAGCTCTATAATAGAGATTTCAAAATCCTACTTATCATACTATCAAATAATGGATAGATGAATAAAATAAAGAAAAATAGGAAATAGAAATTATAAATAGCATGATAAACCAATTAGACCTAACAGATATTTACAAAAAAAAAAAAAAAAAAAAAAAAAATCACCCAACAACACCGGAATACACACTTTTCTCAAGTGCACACAAAGCATTCTCCAGGATAGACCATACATTAAATCCCAACACAAGTCTCAATAGATTCAAAAAGATAGATATAATACAAAGTATTTTTTTAAATCCATACTACAAATATAAAGTTAGAAATCAATAACAAAACGAAAACAGAAAATTCACAAATATGTGAAATTAAACAATACATTCTTAAACAACTAGTGAATTAAAGAAGAAATCACAAAGAAAATTAGAAAATACTCTGTGAGGGATGAAAATGAAAATACAAACTATTGAAATGTATGGGATGCAGCAAAAGCAATGATCAAACGAAAATTAATAGCTATGAATGCCTATATTTAAAAAAGTAAACAGTATCTCAAATCAATAACATAACTTTACAATTTAAATAACTAGTGAATTAAGAGTAAGCCAAAAGAAAAGCTAGATAAAGGAAGAAAATAATAAAGATTAGAGTAGAAATAGACAGAATAGAGAATATAAAAGCAAGAGAGAGAATCATTAAAATCAAAAATCGATTCTTTGCAAAGATCAACAAGCCTGACAAACCATTAGCTACACAAAGAACAAAAAAAGGAGAGAGAAAACTCATATAAGAAAATGAGAAATGAAAGTGGGACATCACTACCAACCTCAAAGAGATAAAAAGAATTTTAAGTAAGAAGTATGAATGACTATACAGCAACAAATCAGATAATCTAGAAGAGATGGACAATACCTTTGAAACACACAAATTACCTAAACTGACTGAAGAAGAAAACATTTTTAAAACATATAATACGTAGAGATTGAATCAGAAATCAAGAATTTCCCAAGAGAAAAAATTCTTCAACGAGATGGCTGCACCAGTTAATTCTACCAAACATTTAAAGAAGAATTAACACCAATCCTTCTCAAACTTCCAGAATATTGAAGAAGAGAGAACAACAATACTTAGTTCATCTATGAAGACAGCATGATGTCGATACCAAAGCCAAAAAAAGACATAACAAAAAAGAAGGAAGGAAGGAAGGGAAGGAGGGTGGGAGGAAAGGGAAAAAAGAAAACTATAAGTCAATATCCCTTAAGAATATAAATTTTAAAAATTCTCAACAAAATATTACATAATTGAATCTGACAGCAGGTTAAAAATATTATTCACCATAACCAAATGGGATTTATCTCAGGAATGCAAAAATAGTTCAACATAAAAAAATCAATCAATGTAACATATCACATTAACAGAACGAAGTAGGGGAGACCCCACCACAATTATCTCAGTTGACAAGGAAAAGGCATGTAACAAAATCTCACACTTTGTTTTGATAAAAGCTTTCAGAAAACTAGGAGAAAAGGGGAAATTCCTCGGCTTGATAAAGGGTATTTCTGAAAAATACATAGCTAAGATCATATTCAATGGCAAAAAAGTAAAACATTTCTTCTAAGATCATGATCAAGACAAAGATGCCCATTTTCACTCCTGCTATTCAATATTGTACTGAAAGTTCTACAGAGAGCTGTTAGACAAGAAAAAGAAATAAAATACATCCAAATTAGAAAGGAGGAGGTAAAACTATCTGTATTTGTAGATAACATGAATCCAAAAAATCCACAAAAAGTTACTAGAACTAATAAATTCAGTAAGTTTCAGGGTAAAGGTCAAAACAGAAAAATTAGTTGACTTTTTGTACTGCAGCAATAAACAATCTGAAAAGAAAATTATGAAATTGATTTCATGTATAATAGCATCTAAATACTTAGGAATGTATCTAACCAAAGAGATTGTATTAGTCTGTTTTCTGTTGCTTTTAACAAAATATCTGAAACTGGGTAATTTATAAGAAAACAAAATTTATTTCTTACATTTTTGGAGGCTGGTAAGTCCAAGGTCTAAGAAACACATCTGATGAGAGCCTTTTTCTTGTTGGAAACTCCCTACAGAGTCCTGTGGTGACACAGCCAATCACATAGCAAGAATAGAAAGTGTTCTTATTAATCTTCTCACTATCTCTCCTTATAAAGCCAACAGTCCACAACCAGGACAGCCCACTAAACTATTAAGCTATTGTGTCATGAATGAATTAACCCATTCATGAAAGCATAGTCCTCATGATCCAATCACCTCTTGAAGGCCCTACCTGTCAACATTGCCATATTGGGGATCAAGCTTTCAACATGAACTTTGGAAGGGCCAAATATTCAATGCATAGCAGATATAAAATCTTTGCACACTGAAAACTACACAATATGCAGAAAAAAGTTAGATAAGATGTAAGCAAATGGAAAGCCATCCTGTATTCTTAAGAAAGATGACATTAAGATATTAATACCATATGAAGTAATCTCCAGAGTCAACTCAATCTCTTAATAGGGGGAAACAGCCTTTTTCACAAAAATGGAAAAGCCTGTACTCAAATTCATTTAGAAATGTAAGGAGCCAGCCCCAAATCACCAAAATTATCTTAGAGAAAAAAAAAAAAAAAAGAAGAAATTTGGAAAAAATCACTTCTACAAACTTTGAATTTGAAACTTAGTACAAAGTGATTAAAAGAGTTTGGTACTAATATAAGGACAAACAATAAAATACAATACAATACCCAGAAATAACACTCACATACATGGTTAATTGATTTTAAATGAGAGTGCCAATAACACTCAATAGGAAAGGACAGTCTTATCTACAAATTGTACTGAAAAAGTGGATGCAAAAGAATGAAATTGGACCCCTACCATAAGCCTTATACAAATACTAACTCAAAATGTATAAAAAAGTTACATTTAAGAGCTTAAACTATAAGGATCTTAAAAGAAAACACTAAGGAATATCTCCATGACATTGGCTTTGGCAACAATGTCATGTATATGGCACGAAAAACACAGGCAACAAAAGAAAAAAAAATAGATAAATTAATTGTACCTCACAAAAATTAAGAATTTAATTTTTAAAATTAAGATAAATTAATTGTACCTCACTTTTATCCATCAAAACATACTATCAAGGGCCGGCCCGGTGGCGCACTGCTACAGTGCGCCGCTTGGGAAGCGTGGCGGCGCTCCCGCCGAGGGTTCGGATCCCACATGCAGACCAGCCACTCACTGGCTGAGCGAGGGGTGGGAGCAACGCCGAGGGTTGCGATCCCGTTGCCGGTCCCGGTCCAGTACGGGCGCGACACTGAGGATTGCGATCCGTTGCCGGTCACGAAAAAAGACAAAAAGGTAAAAAAAAAAAAAACCATACTATCAAGAAAGTGAAAAGACATCTTAGTGAATGGGAGGAAATAATTAAAAATCATATAATTGATAGTGGATTAATTTCCAGAATATAAAGAACTCCTACAATTTAACAGCAGCAACAACAGCATCAAAAAATACCAAAACGAGCAAAGGACTTGGATAGATATTTCTCCAAAGAAGATGTACAAATGCTCACTAAGCATTTATATGCTTGTATGAGTATATGTATATACATACTCATATAATGCATATTCACCACATACAAATATACATGAAGAGATGTTCAACAATGTAAATCACTAGTGAACTGCAAACCTTAACCATGAGATACTACTTCACACTTACTAAGAAGGATATATTTTTAAAAAGAGGGGTTATAGTAAGTGATGGTTAGAATGTGGAGAAATTGAAATGTTTGTGCATTACTGGTAGAATCGTAAAATGATGGCGGCTGCTGTGGAAAATAGATGGTTTCTCCAAAAGTGGAACTACCAAACAATTCGGCAATTAAATTCTTCAGTATATATCCAAAAAAAATTGAAAGCAGAAACTCAAATGGATATTTGTAAACCCACATTTATAAAAGCAGTATTCACAATAGCAAAAACTTGAAAACAACTCATATGTCCATCAAGAGATGAATGGATAAATAAAATGTGTACACATTCAGTGGAATATTATTCAGCCATGAAATAAAATGAAATTTTGATATATACTATGCATGGATAAACATTAAAAAACATTTTTTTCAGTAAAATAAGCCAGGCAGAAGGACAAATATTGTATGACTTCAATCATAAGAGGTACCCATAATAGACATAAAGTGACACAAAGTGGAATGGAGGTTATCAGGGGCTGGAAGGGGAGGGAAATGGATAGATACTGTTTAATGGGTAAAGATTTTTTGTTGGAGATTTTGA
>NW_007731252.1:48638-56172 GCF_000696425.1 Galeopterus variegatus | reverse complement strand
TGTTTCATCCATAGGACTCAGACTCAAAATCCCTCAAATGAGGGATTTTCTCACGAACAGATGATGAGGATCTGATGAAGAGATATGATAACAAAAAAAGCACTCAGTTTTCCAGAACGTGAAGGTTTGTGTCATATTTTCTTTTCTCCTGGAAGCATAATGTACAATTACATATTGTAGCACTTGATTGAGAGTGAAACTCAATTTGGTTCCACAATACATTAAAGATGGAGGAGAATGACAAGATTAGTTTCTTAGGTTCTTAATAATTTTTGAACTTTTCTAGAAAGAGGAATACTCACTGATAATATACGATGTTTATGGAATAATAAACTTGTGATTTAAAAAAATGTTGGTTTGATTTTAACACCCGAGTATATGTACATATTGCATAGCCTTTGTCATTCAAATCTTTTTAAAAACTTCCTTCAAAGTTACATAATAATAATTAATATTTTTTATTCCCACACTCATTCTAAGAATGTTTTATGGCTCAATCCATAAAATTGTTCTTGCAATATCTCTGTATTAATCCGTTTATGTTGCTTATGACAAAATGCCTGAAACTGAGTGATTTATAAAGAAAACAAAATTGATTGCTTCCAGTTTCTGAGGCTGGGAAGTCCAAAGACCATCCAGTGGCGATGACAGTGACTGAGATATCTCACATTGCAAGATGGTGGAAGCAGAAAGAGCAGAGAGAGCACGAGACAGATTCTCCTCTTCTTTTAAAGCTCTCAGAACCATGCCCTGACCACCATTTTTAATCCATTCACCACTGTATGGTCCTACAATCTAATCGCCTTTTTAAGGCTCCACCCTCCAATTAACAGAACAAGATTTCCCACCCTCTTAACAGTCCCAGTGATGGGGAAGTTTCTAATACATAAAAATTGAAGGACACAATTTAAGCCTTATTGAGTTTGGGGAGGACATAATTCTATCCACTGCAAATTCCTTATACAGAATTATCTGTAATTACTTCACAATTACTCTTTCACTGTATTCTTCACAGACATCAGTCAGATTTATCAAGTATAGCATTAATATCATCTAAATTTTATTGCCATTACTTCAAATACTCAGGGATGTCTTACAGCACAAAGCCATCACCACTAACTGCTCATGAAATTCAGTGCCTTATAGAATCTAATGGACTTGGAATCATTTCTCAGGAGCTAAAAAACTACGACCATTAGTGTGTTTCATGATGAATTACTTATTTTTCATACACAATTATTTTTATCTGCAAGGTTACAAACTTAGTACTGCTCCACTATTTACTCTTCATAAACCATCTAGTCCTATTTACGAATGTCAAATCACAACAGAGATTATAATACATGAATGCTTATAATAGGCTTATTAAAATAGGCTGTTACATTCTTATTATTGTTCAATATTGACATCAACAAAGTGGATGACAATAAAATGATTATGTTTCAGACGAGGTAATAAAAAATGCACAAAAGAACATAATAAAATGTTATTATGCACCATAAGGAAAATAAATAGTTTTAGGAATAAAATAATTGAACCATTAAAAATATTGTGAGAATGATTTCGAAGTCCTTAGTGACCAAAATATAATACCAAATAAAACCATGACAAAAAAGTTACATTGAAAATTAAACGAGTTCATATCAAAACATGAAACCATATAAAAGTTCAGATAGCTAGAGGAAAATATATTTAAATTTCTATCACTGAAACACATGTAAATGAATATTGTGATTGTTTTCTTAAACCAAAAATATTGCACTTAATGATGCTGTTGATAAAGTAGTTTGTATCAATAGTTGCCAACTATGACTCGAGATGTGTAAATGAGTCACAATTATGAAAATTGGAAAAACACTGTTGATTATGATATTTCAGTTGGAAGAAACGGAGGCCTTATACATCTTAGCCAGTTATCATGAGTTATAACAGAAAAGGAGATCAGTGGCAGTCTAAATGAATGCCCATCTAGACATGCTGACACCAACAAGTGTAACATACAAGGGGATGATGTGGAGTCCCTCACCAATGTACATCAAAAAAAGAGTCAGATGAATAAAATTCATAACATGTGGTATGTGAGTCTCATTATAAACCACTTCATAAATCCTCAAAAAAAATCTAAGGTATGCAGGGAAAATGTCACTTGGTTAGGAATCTGTATCTATACACTAAAATAGACATTGGATATAGGTCCAGGACACAGAATTACTAAGCATGTTCAAGAAATATTTGTTCTGAAAAAGTTTTGTGGAAAAAAAATCTATCTAAAATTAGTTTGGGAAGTGCAACATATGTCCTCCTTTAGTATCATCAAGGTTATATTAGCATATTAAATGCTTTGAGAAACCCTGATAGACATTTAACAGCATTAACCTATCATTTCCCATATTTATTATAATGACTAAATATATTCTATATAACACATTTTATTTTACTTTTTGATATCACCAATTCACAGTTTTGGGAGAATGCCTATTAGAGACAGCATGCTATTGACCTTTTAAAACTAAATATCATTGATTACATATTAGAAAAACTAACCTATTTACATTTATTATCACAGTGAAAATTATTGTACTTCTTTGGACTTAATTTTGCCGTCTTTACTTATTCATATGCTTATCTCATCCTTTTATTCTTATCTTTTGCCATATGGAATGTGTTGTATGTATTTTTCTTTTTAGTAATTTTTTTAACTATTGAAGGGGATCAGAGTATGCCACCACAAAATGTGGCACTTTGGCATAAGGATTATTTTAGCTAAAAAGCAACTGGAAAACAGTAGGTGCAGTAAAACTCTCAACCCTCATTCTTTCTGTCTGAAGGCAGAAATATAAATTTCTTTCATAAAAATGCCATTCCCCTTCACCACCAGGAAGAAGAGAATGACTTAATTACTTGTGACACTTTTATCACCCTGGAAACAGTCCAAGATTGAGTCTGCATGACAAACCATAGTAAAGTAATTCTTATCTTCCATTAATTTTCCCCATATATATACTTTCCCACTGTTTAAATTCCCTAGAAACACAATCACCCTTTTCCTTTGTCTCATCACTTCTCCACAATTTATCACTCTTTGTTAAAGTGGTATATAAGCCTCTGCCTCTAACTGCTTCCTTGGGTTTCCCAGGCAGGACACTCAAGATTTTATCACACTACTCAGAATGGTGTTTAATTTAACATTTTTGTAATTGTTTATTTCTGGAAGTTTACCTATAGGATTTTCAAACTGCTGTTGACTGCACGTAAGAGAAACTGCAGAAAGCAAAATGTAGCAATGGGATCACTACTGCATAATATTTAAATTATGAGCATCTTATAGGAACTACATAAAAGTTTCCTAAACTTTTCTTTTTAATTTAATTGGGTTATATTTCTTCTCCTACAGCCATTACCAATATTTAACAAATAGTTAATTATGAAAATTAAATTTAAATGGAAAAAAATGAAGTTAATATCTTTAAACCTCTATATAAATGTTTATTTACTATAAAGTGTTTTCCAATTTCATATGTGTTTAAATTTATCAAATCATTTATTTCACAAATGCATTTGTATCCGCAGTCCTGTCTTCATCAGATACAGATATGATGCCAGCTTAGCACACCAGATATTCGTAAGTTTCACTGCCAGAAATTTCATCTATTTTCATCCACTTGCTAGCAATACATTTCAATCACACTGCACTAATTTTTAGAACATGTATAAGCTACCAAGTTTGTAAAAATATATGCTTATTTTAAAATAAATTTTAAAAATGGCCACCCTCTTACTTCTCACTTAGTTTGAGAAATTGGAAACTTCCAGTATATTTGAAGGTCTTTTCATGTCCCTCTTCCTTCACATTCTCATCTTGCTGGCAGAAGATATACTATCCTTAATGATGTTTAACTCTTTACATTGCTTTTACACAGCTTCATTGCACGTGCCCAACATAAATATACATGTTTTTATACACAAAAACACATATATTTTTACCGGCTTTTTTTATATATATAAAATCAATTACACAGTATGTATTTTCTTGTGATTTGCCCTTTTTCTCAGAATATGTTATCAGTAATCATCCATTTATCCTGATGAGTTTAATTGTGCTGATTTATTTTCACTGCTCTCATAGTTCATTGATACATTAATTTAGGTAGTTGGGTTTCATGACATAAGGTTTTTCAGTTTTCCTAGTAATTACAAATTCATTTTGGTTATTTATATGGTCATGTATTTTATGCATCCACCAGCCAAGTACTAGAAATCCACTTGCTCCATATCTCTGCCAACATCTGACATTGTCAGACTTTTGAATTTTTACCTTTAAAATACTGGTAATTTATTATCATTTAAATTTCATTCTGAATTGTTACAAATAAGATTTCATTTGACAATAAAATACTGGTAATTTGCTATCATTTAAATTTCTTTTTTTGTTGTTGTTGTTACAAATGAGTTTAGGACCCTTTTCAAAAATAATGGCCATTCTTATTTCATCACCTGGGGAATACTGTAAATGTAGAAAAACTTTTCCTCTATCTTTTAATTATTTGAGGGCCAACAAATTAAACTTACAGAAAACAGATCTGCAAGAGAAATGACAAAATTTGGTCATGTGCTCTCATTATTGTATGCATGGAGTTCACAGAAAAATATGACTAAGAAGGTAGAATTTGGGGTTTATATGCCATCTTAATAAGGAAGAAGATGGGAAGAAAGTAATTTATGAAAAAAATAATGAGGGCAGGCCCGTGGCTCACTCGGGAGAGTGCGGTGCAGATAACACCAAGGCCCCGGGTTCGGATCCCATATAGGGATGGCCGGTTTGCTCACTGGGTGAGAGTGGTGCTGAAAACCCCAAGTCAAGGGTTAAGATCCCCTTACCGGTCATCTTTAAAAAAAAAAAAAAAAGAAAAAGAAAAAAATAATGACTTATTAGAAGAGGGACGGGAGGGGGAGAAAATACACTTATAGGAAAACAAATGATTTTTAGGACAGGTAAATGGACCCTTAAGAGAACAGATGGGAGATATGATAGTTTCTTGAAAATGTCTAAGTGTGGTGCTGAGTTTTCTCTAGTGGTAGTAGTCAATCTATCCTGGTTACACCAAGGGAGGGGACTTATGACAATTTAATTTTTTGCAAGTGCCTGCTTTTAGGCAGATAAAAGAGGTCAGAAAAAAAAACCCTATTTTTAATGACTTCAGCTCAAGATAGTTTTTATGTTACAGTGGTGTATTCTGAACCCCTTCAATGCTTTTTTATGTGTTTTGATAATTTTCCTTTTTCGTCAATTGAAAATGGCTTTTAAAAATATTTTCTATATTTTAGATACCCCCTGCTAGATTGTACTTTGTCATTTTAGTCTCTAAACAATATTGCTGAATTTTAAGGTATCCATCCAAATGTAGAAATATTTTTCTCTTTGGTATTTCTGTATTGTTGAAAAATCCATTCAAACTTGAATATAAAAAGATTTTTCTCCTCAATGCTTTAAATATTTTACTTTCGTTTTACGTCACTATTAAATCTGGAATAATTGTTTATTTGTGTGTATGTATAGTGTGAGGAAGGGATTATAATTATTTTCAAAAGGATTACCCCAACATTAGTTACCACACAGTTCATTCACTTTGACACACAATGTCATTCACTATCATATAACAACTTTCCATATGTGCATATATGTATGAACACATTTTGGAGCTTGTTTTCATTGTTGTTATTATTTTTATTTTGATGTGGTTTTATTTATCAATTCATGAAAAAATACACAAGGTTTATATTCAGATATAAGCAATTCTGCTCACCCCTTCTTATTCTAAAATATTTTTAGTATTGGATTTTTGCCATTCCTCAAAAATCTTATAACCAGTTTACCAAGTTTTGTGAAAACCTGGTGGTACTTCTTTGTAAATGCAATAAATTTATATTAATTTGGTGGAAAATTGATATATTTAAATATTAATTCTCTTTATCCAAGTATTTGATTTATTTCTTCATTTATTTGTATTTTTCTTAATGAACTTAATTTGGTTTTGTAAAGATTCATTCTTACTGAAAGTTTCAAATACAGTACTATGAGATAATCCTTGAAAAGAAGAGAGGATTTCTACAAGATAAAAGTTGTGATATGGCAATTTTGGTGACTGAGCAAATTGTTGTCTCTCATAGGAGTTCCTAATTGTCAGTTCTTGGACTACAGCTGGACTGTTGCATAAGAATCTACAGAATGGTTTAAAAATTCACAATCTAAGGTCCCATCCTGATTTTGATTCAATATAATTTTAATGGAATTTTCAAATCTATATTTTTGAAAGTTCTTCAAATAATTCTCATGTTCACCCAGATTTAGGGAATATTTCTAATTCTTTGAGGAGCAGGATTCTATATAAAATTTCACAGCTTTTTGTAAAAACGTGCAAGGGGATTTGTTATTTAGGGATCACAAAACCCTTCGTTAAAAATAGCTATGCACTTGTAATCTCTGAGTTGTGATAAAATATTTGGTAGGGTGAGAAGCTTCCATCCATTACAAAAACTAAAATTTAACTCTTAGATTATAGCTACAGACTGAATCCAAGGATTGTACACATAATTGTTTTCTTTCTTTTTTTTTTTTTTTTCCCATCACGTTTTCTACCAATCGGCCATGACAGAATTCACCTTATGTGCTCATAAAGGATTTCTTTTTCTTAGATCTTCCCCCAGAATCTCTCTTCTCTCTGAAAGTCTGCCCGGGTTTTAAGCATCTTGGGGGAGGGGGTTTATATCTATGAAGGTCCCCTGTTGTAAACAATCTCTGCGGAAAAATCATTTTCTTGTTAATACTGTATCTTACGTTATAAATCTGCGTGTTATTTTGATAAGTCTAGTCATTCTTTCATTATTCCAAAGACCTTCAAGTAGTTAGAAAATGAGGTGAAAGAGAGGCATTGAAATCCCTTTTTCACCACATTTCTTAGCTATAATTTATGCATGTCAAATATATTTGGCTGTCTCAGTGCCCTCCTTATGCCACATTAGATAATTAGAGTGAACACATCTTGAATTTCACTTTGAACAAAGAACTTTTGTGTATATATATATAAGATCGAGAGTTAAGATTGAGTCTATTTAAAGAGCATACATTTCATGAAGTAGTCATATGGTGAATTAGGTTGAATGATTGATGAGTAAAAACCAGAGCAAGTTTTAGACTCAAGTAGAATTAATAGACTTTCTTAATGTGGCAATTAAAGTGACTGACTCAATGTGGTAAAGAAAGGTAAGAACTTTTCTTACCACATTTGAAGAAATCTGCCCATGAGAAAACTGTTGCCCAGAGTAGATCTAAAAAGAGTAAAGGTAATACGAAAAATGAGTGACTCCACTGTTGGGCTAGGCCCGGGCCGCCAGCCATTTTGGGAAAGTACCTCAGCCATTTTAAACTTGCTTCGGGCTGATTCTGGGAAACCAAAACCTAAGCGGAGAACTCAAAACTTAAAAGAACTAACTTCCGGGATACGGTGACTCTGCACTTTTTTCCCCCGCCTGCCCT
>NW_007731252.1:40049-48024 GCF_000696425.1 Galeopterus variegatus | reverse complement strand
GCTTTATTTTTTTCCATTGCAAATAATGTTACAGTCCAAATCCTTGGACATTGTCTAATTTGGATGTTGAAAAACAGAGCCAGGACAAAGGTCTTGGTGCAGTACTTCATACAGAGGTGAACTCCAGAAGCAGAAGACAGGGAGCAGGGAGAGGCAGCTTGCCTGGGAAGGGAAAAAGCAAAGGAAGAGGGAGTTATTGAGTTAAGTTCTGTAGACAACTAGGCTCAGTCCCGCTGTGGAAGAGAAGGTACCCCAGAATTGTCTCTCCTAAGGACAGGGAGAGGATTTATCCATTTGTCCCCTTTGTGAAGGTTTGTCTCTGCCTCTCTCACCTCCTGGAAGCCCTGAACACAGGCTGAGTCAGCTGAAGAGGCTTAGGAAGCCTGGGGCAAGAAAGCAGAAGGCCTTGGCAAGTGCTAGACTAAGGCATTTTCAGATTGTAGAAGGGGTTGCCTATAGTAGCCGCAGCTGAAATGAAAAATGGACTCTGGCAAAAACACCTTCTCCAGGTCTAGCCAAGATCACAGGGAAAAATCAGGTGCTTTTCATATTCCCCGGTCCCTGCAGTCCCCAGTCCTGCCTCAGGCTCCAAGGGGCAGTAACTTCTCCCCATCACCTTATGGTGCAGGTGGCAGTGACTCCAGGACCTCGGACCCCCATGGGCAGTCTGGAATCTTGGCCTGGTGGGAACACAAGGGAGCTCCCTCCAGGCTGCTATGACCTTACAAATAGTCCAGACAGGAAGCAACTTAAATATGCCAGGTTCCAAATATTCCCTGTCTTTTCAGACTTTCCCTACTATGCAAACATAGCATTTATTTCTGCAATCTTAAAATAAAATAATAATAATTCTCTTGACCCTCCTTTCCTTTCAGCTATCACTGCATTTCACACACACAAATAAACTGTTTGAAAGTGGTGTGTGTGTGTGTGTGTGTTTTCCACTCACTGTCTCCAATTCTTCTTTTCCCATTTTCTTTTGAAGATATTTTAGTCAGGCTTCTGCCACTAATCTGCTGAATTCTCTGGTATCAAGGCCACCATTACCCAATGTCTTCAAATCCTCTGTCAGACATCATCTTATTTGATCTGTTAACAGCATTTGGCAGCACTATGTTTCTTCTCCTACCTTGAAAAATTTCTTCACTTGACTTAAAGAATCGATGCCCCCCATAACCCTGCATCATCGGCTGCTCCATCTCAGGCTCCTACAGTAATACAAATAATAAGATATTACAATATTACATAATCTTTTTTCCTTAATATTTGCCTCCAAGTTAAATATGGAAATGAAGGAAAATCTATGTTCTTTTAAATTTTACCATATTCACTACTGGGTTCCAAAAATGTTTGCATCAAGGGTTTATTATTTTTCTCTTTCTTGAAGTGTTGAATGACTGCTCTGTTAAATACTTATGAAAGCAATTCAGTACTTTGTTAAGGAGCTTCCTAAAATTACAACTCCATTTCCTTGTTGGAGACAGTATGGGAAGTGGAAGACAGCATGGATGAGAGTTTATTCATCCAACACTGAGACAAACGTGATATTAGGCAGGAAGGTATGCAAATATTACTCTTGTAAATCAATTTCTAAAGATAATTCTATTTGACTGTGTATTAATTTACTAACTTTTCAATAAAATGTGCAAAGAATTGTTGATTAATTGTTCTAGGTGCTTTGTATTTTCAGATATTTTCTTCAATGTTTAAAACAAGATGACTTGAACATATAGGACATCAAAAAGAAACCTAAATTACAGTTTCATCAAATGCTAAATAGTCTCTGCAGTATCATAAAATCTTTACTCTCCAGTGAAATTCTTCATTTGAAAAATGGACTTTCATGGTTTTTTTACTGAACTGTTAAATCAGCAAGCCAAATATTATAATATTATAATAGTATTATAATGCAAAAATATAACCCAAAGCACATTGAATTTTGAATTAGTTTGAAGAAAATTATTTTAAGATGTTTAGAAACTAATATGTTAAAATAATGAGAACCAGAATATTATCTCTCACAAATCATATAGCTAAATAAAAAAATAATTTGTCTAATCTAATATCATGTATCTTGTTTGCACAAATGAATTATGCATAAACTAAGAAAATATTGAATTTAGTAAAATTTAAATTAATGTCTCTTTCAAAACATATGTCCTCTCAATAAGTATTAATTTATTAAAGTTAATGGTGCTAAATGTCATCATATTTCTAATGCTTAAATTAAATTTTAGCTCTATTCTACATCAAAATTACGAGGCCACTAAAAGTATACCGAATACTTAAATATATTAATATAGCTTTCTAACTAAAAAACACAATAGTCTAATATTTCAAATGCTGAACTTTCAACTTTCATTTAGGTGAAATAGTTTAAATGTATTGCTTATAATTCCTTCGACCTAAATTAAAGGAAAAAGAGGCTTAAGTTTAAAATATATAAACATACAGAAATTAAGAAGGAATTGTAGTAAACAAAGCAATCAGCAATTATCTTCTTCCTTCAAATTCTATCAGTTTAAAAATAATCTCTACCATCCTACTACTACTTTTCTCATTCATCAGACAAATTGGTTAAAATATTTACTAGTTATGTATGTACAAGTAATTCCCATATACATCATTCCTATATGCAACTTTCATGTTGCATCTGAGATAGGTAGAACAGGTCTTGTTTTCTTATCGTGGTTTGTGTGAGAAAGAACTTGATGCTGTGATATGATATGGCAAGCTCAAGATTTAGAAACGATTAAGTGTCTAACGCTAGTAACTAACTCTTGGCAACATTATGCATTTGATCACGTAAAATATTATTGAAATAAATTGTTAAGTAAATAATATTACCCCATAAAATTAATCAGTGTATTCATGTTCTTATTTTAGATACCACTTTACTGTTTATAAAAATTTGCCATAATATACAGTCAGCCCTCTGTATCTGTGGGTTTCTCATGCGTAAATTCAATCAATCGCACATGAAAAATACTTGAAAAATTGGAAAAAAAAGGATGGCTGCATCTGCACTGAACATGTATAGATATTTTTTTCTTGTTATTATTTGCTAAACAATACATTATAACAACTATTTGCATAATATTTACATTGTATCAGGCATTATAAGTAATCTAGAGATTATTTAAAGTATACAAGAGAATGTGCACAGGTTATATGCAAATACTGTGCCATTTTATATCAGGAACTTGAGCATCCATGAATTTTGATATCCTTGGAAGAAGGGGCAGGGGGTCCTGGAATCAATCCCCTACAGATACTGAGGTATGACTATACTCTTTTTGGAATCTACTCCTTATGATGATGAATATCTGCAAATAGGGCTTGTCCTAAATGGAAAAAAAAGTCAGATTTGAAATTCCTTAGAGTAAAAAATTAGTTTTGGTGTATTTTTTCTTGTTGTTTATTTCATTTTATTGTTTAATGAGGCAGCTTTGCTCAATTTAATATGTTTGGATACAATGAATGTAACAATTCCCACTTGTGACTGAGCGTCTGTCAATATTAGGCTGTATAGCAGGCACTATTCAAAGTTTAGTTTTTTACAATTATTCTTCAAAATATTGACTTATGCATCATTGTCCTGTAGGGGAAGCAAAATTTTATCTCTACCCTCTTAGGGTATTTGGATGGGCCTGAGAATTAAATTGACATGACAGATTTACTGGAGAAAAGCATACAAATGTATTTAAATTTTACAAGACATAGGAGCCCTTTTAAGGAAATGAAGACTCAAAGAAGTGGCAAAACCTAAATGCTGTTTTAATGGGTTGAACAAAGAGAGGCAGCTATGGGAAAGTAACTAAACTATATGGGGAGGCCAAAGAATAAGAATTATTTTAACAAGGTCTTTTTGAACAGAATTCTCTCAATCCCAGTTTCCAGTCCTTGATGATAAGAACATTACTTTCCCTCTGGTGTACGTAGGCCATCTTCCATATAGGTGTTTTATCTCTTGCTTTCAGGAAGAAAAGGGGATCAGAGCACTCTTCTCGTACTTGCTGGGGTTTCTTTTCTTGTTTTCAAGTGCCTTTAGCTCAAAATAATCTCTATGTCAAAATGACATATTTTGAGGTGTCATATTCTGCTTCCCTTCTGTCTCCAAAGTACAGATAAAGAAAATGAAATTCAGAGAATTTAAGTAGTGTTAAAGTAAACTAAAATGAAGAGCAGGACTGAAGAATCCCTGAACAGACAGCCAGTTAGACCTCGTAAGTGACCTTAAATTAACTTTGTTTGATTTGCAAACATAAAAGAAACTTAACGTGAGCTACTGCTAATAAATGCCTGTATTAAAGAAAAACAGAACTAAGCTCGCTCAATCAATCAGAAACAACCAACTAATTTGTAACTGTACTTGCATAACTAGGGACATTCCAATGACATAGATCAAATAAGGCAACTGTATAACTGTAACCAATCAATAATTTTCTTTGCTTTACCTCCCTGTGAGTCTTATGAAAGTCTCCCTCTTGGGAGCCTTTGGTGGACTCCCAAAACACTTCTGGTTTGGAGCTGTTGTATTCATGAATTGCTGGTTGCTTAAATAAGCTCTTTAAAATTTTACTGTGGCTTGGTTTACTTTTTGACAGTGGATTGACAAGATTACACAGTCTGGGTAAAATGGCAGAATCAGTGTTTCGTTGTTGATTTCTGCTAGGTGTTAATTGCTAATGTTTGTGTTTAACACAATTTTTTTTTTCCTGCCTTAAAACTTTGCTTGCTCATTTGCTTTGGAGTTTTTTTTTTTTTTTTTTTTTTTTTTTTTTTGCTTTTTTGCTTTTATGTATATATGACATAAAAACAAGTTACAAAATAAAAAATTTTGTATACAAGGCAACTCACCAAAAGTGTTCAAGGTAGGATGGAAATTAATGCAAATATTTCTTCTACCAATAACCTAGTTCTACTTCTCAGGGGCAAATACTATCAACTCAGCCATTTAGTGAATCTTTTAGAGATAACACACCAGGCACAAAACTATTGGTACCACACAATACTCTCTGATATATTGTTCTTTATCTTCTCACTGAAAAATATCTCTTAGAAAGATAGAGGCATTTATTGCATTAATGGTTTTTGAGTTAATGGTGAAATGATAGGTCACAACTTTCATATCTTTGCTGAGGTATCTTAAGTATTTTTCATTTGCCATGTGATTTATTTGTCTTTTCTATTCTTCATATAGATTCTTTGTTTTTGTGTTTTAAATCCTTTGCTGGAGAGTTGGGTCTCACCGGCTCCTAGTAAAACCCTTCTCTTTGCCCTAAGAGTTTAAGAATCAAAGATTCGCCTTGGCCATGCAGCACAAAAATAAAGATGTGAATCTACATGTTCCTGTTTTCTTATTTATCACAAAATCCTTCGACAAAGAGTGTCATGGAAAATTCCAAACACGCATCCCTACCTCATACAATGACCTCTAAGGAGTGCCATAAACTTTGCAGAATTCTGCTCTGAGACAAACGCTTCAGACTCTTCTCTAATTATCCTTTATTAATCACATCTAATTTTCTGTACTTTGCCCTGTAGTTTACTCATACCACACAATGCTCTTATATTGTAAATATTAAAGAACTTGGATATGGAAGGTCAGATATTTTTGCATGAACAATATGAAGCTATTGCTATATTGAGACTTCATTGGGTGCTTTCCTGAACCTCAGTTGCACGCAAGCAGGAGTAGGAATGATGGAAGAACAGAGCAGGTAGTTCTTGTTGACTGTAAATGTCACGTACATTATTGGGCCTTTCCTTGGGATTTCTAGAAATAATTATCAGTTGATCATACCAATGACGGGTTCAACCTGCATTTTGTTTTGTTCTGTTTTGTAGCCATCTGGTTAGGGAAATCTGGTATGTCAGGGTTACACAGAGTCATATCTTTTTCATAGAAAAATGCAAAGAATTATTTTCTAAAGTAATAAATTTGACTACACAAATATAGTTAAATTTGATTAACTATAATCCTAGGATGGCTTACAGAAGGGAAAAAAAAATCAAATTGATGGCTTCCACCTTCTCGTTCCTCAGCACTTATCCAAATATCATTTCCTTCACTTTTGAAAGAAGTTATAGTACATTTAAGGAGATAAGATTTATGTACATAATGTAGGAGTATTTTCTTGCTTTTCTAACTCCATGTAGAATTCAAGCTGGTGTTCTGTTCAGTCCCACTCAACTGTTGATGCTAACATTTCCTTCTGCCTTTTTTTATCTTATAACTAGACATGATATCTGGTGCAACCTTAAAGAAACTAGCTAACAAGGAAAAGCTTTTGAAACTAAAGTCAGCTTCTAGAACATCTTTCTCTTGGGGTTAAGGAGAATGGGTTTGCTCAATTACAGTTGTTCTACACTACAGTAAAGTAATAACAGCCATTAATTCAACAACTGAGCACCTACCATGTTTCGTTCACTAAACTAATAACTTTAATACATTGAGAAAAATAATAGATTATCTACCTTAATATATTATATGTATAGATATAATAAGATAAATATTTATAAGTGTATTTTAAGGATTATCAAAGTGAGGCTTGGACAATATATTTTTCCCAGGATCATAAAACTAACAGGTAGTATTATTGAATTTAGACCCCAAATCTTTCTTACCACAAATGCTTTATTTAAATTACCAAATTACCCTATTCCTTTTTTTAGCCTAAACCTGCTCACAGCAGCTTAGCTCATATGCTAAGCAACATACAAAGTATGGTAATTTTCTCTATATTCATATTTTGAGAAGAAAAAAAATATTCAATGTAAATGAAACTGGGAGTAAAGTAGGAATTTTTACTGAAAAGATTTTCCGACAAATTGAAGGTGGATATCATTCTTTCTTGTCAGTTCAATGGGAAATTCATCTGTATTTTAAATATATTTTGTACCCATAAATCTAGATTACCTTCTTTATTTTAATATTATGTTTAATGACATTTCAAAAATGTACCTAAATAGAATATTGTTGCATTTGCCAAAATCTTATCCAAAAAGTTATTTTTCTAGAGAAGGCTTAGTTCACAAAAGTTACCGACCAATTCACAGAATATCTTTATTTCAAAAATTAACTATTCTTCATATAAAGATATATAAGAACATAAATTTACAGGAGGTCTTGAGATAATTCAAGTAGTAGAACCTGAGAGTTGGCAGTGAGGTGAATTGAATGTTATTTTAGAACAGTTCTCAAGGAATAATTCTCCTCAAGACAAATTTTAATTTTAAATCAGACAAGCTTGAATTGCTGTGAGTATATTGAGGAAAAGTCCAACATGAGCATATTCTCTATGATAGCAGGTCATTTAGAAGAGCTATCTTCTAGAATAGTTATAAACTAATTAAATGGCATTCTTAAATACATAATCATTAGAGTTTTCTTTCAAATTTAGTACTAACTAGTTGTGCACATTTTATGAAGAAGAAAAAGTTGTGACATCTCTTTTTCCTATCCTTTATGGGCAATGTCAGATGAAAATTTAATTCAATTTTTCAGTATGTTGATCTAACTTATTAGTCAACCATGAGCCAAATAATAATGATACTACTACAACTTTCACTACTAATAAATTGGGCCAGAAATGCAGCTAACCAAGATACATTATAACATTAAATTTTGGTCTTTTATGAACATAAACTTTAAATATCAAGAATTTTAAAAAAAACTCCTAAATTCATAATTTTTGAAAAAAAAATCTTCAAATGCTAACATTGTATAAAACATACTTTTCATCTAATGTCACTAAAGTTCTACTATTTTGTGACATTTACCATCTCAGAGAAGTATGAGGTCAACCTTCATTTTATAAATTTACAAGTACTAAATTTTTAATTCATTTAATAAATAAAGTAAAAGATGTGAGTTCCAAGTGAGAATAATGTTTATACAATAAACCAGTAACCTAATTTCCCAGCAATTCATCAAAGTAATATTATGTGGTTCAAGGTGTTAAAGCAACTA
>NW_007731252.1:38653-39456 GCF_000696425.1 Galeopterus variegatus | reverse complement strand
AATAAAGTAAAAGATGTGAGTTCCAAGTGAGAATAATGTTTATACAATAAACCAGTAACCTAATTTCCCAGCAATTCATCAAAGTAATATTATGTGGTTCAAGGTGTTAAAGCAACTAATGTACAATTTACATCTTCTAGGAAAGGTAAAGCCAATTTAAGGAACGAGAGTGTTTACCTAGAAACCTCTTTAATAATTTAGATTTAGAAGATGTGAGAAAAATGATGTGAAATGTGGAAATAATACAAGAAGAAGGATAGCATATCTTTTTAACATCACATGAAGCAGAAATCCATCCAAGAATTGTCTAGGAGAATATACTTAGTTTACCTTACTATTTGCTATCGAGTAAATTTCCCAGACCTATTAAAGTTAATGACAACTGGCAGATTTATGCAGTAGTCCATAAGATAATTTCTGTTCGGTGGAACAGATAACCCCAAAGATTCATGGCCCTATCATATATTAACCATTTGTAGCTAACCCCAAAATAACAACTTGTAAAACATTCATTTAACTAGTTGTCTTAATTCATTTGGGCAGCTATAAGAAAATACCTTAGACTGGATAATTTATAAACAACAGAAATTTATTGCACACAGTTCTGGAGGCTCAGAAGTCCAAGATCAAGGCACCAGAGACTTAGTATCTGGTGAGGTCCTGTTCCTCATAGATAGCACCTGCTATATGTTTTCACATGGTGGAAGGGGATTGGAGCAAACAGGCTCTCTCAGCCCTCTTTCATAAGGGCACTAATCCCATTCATGAAGGATCTGTGCTCATGATCTGGTCACCTCCCAAAG
>NW_007731252.1:36068-37670 GCF_000696425.1 Galeopterus variegatus | reverse complement strand
GTTGCGATCCGTTGCCGGACACGGAAAAAGACAAAAAAAATAAATAAATAAAAAAATAAAAAAAATAAAATAAAAATAAAAATACTTTGTAAATCAAAAAGGTTTCCGTATGGACATAGTTTTCAATTTATTTTGGTAAAAACGAAGGAGCATGATTGCTAAATAATTTGGTAAGAATAGGTTTAGCTTTATAAGAAACTACCAAACTATCTTCCAAAGTAGCTATTCCATTTGCATTCACACCAGACATGAATTAGAGGGCCTGTTGCTGTGTATTCTCACCAGCATTTGGTGCCACACTATTTCCTATTTACAAAACATATTTAATAAAGTTCATATTAATATTCTGCTGAAAAAAAGCATGGATACCATGCACATAACTTAAAACAAAAAAGGACATATTCTATAACATAAAGGAAAAATGGGAGTGATTTACTATAAAATAATTTGTATTTCAGTGTGTTGGTGCTTGGGCTTGAGTAAGATTGATAACATCACATAAAAATCAAATGCTTGGACTGAAACAATTATTACTGAGAGTACAAGAGCTACAAACACAAACTGATAACACTGAATTTTATGAGTGACTCAAATATCACAAATGATGGTGGCAGTAGAATAATGATTTTTCTGAAATCTGAGCAAATCTTGGTAAAATTCCAATAATAAAATAAAATAAAAATGAAGTCTTTCTTCAATTTATAGAGTAGTTTTCTTACTAACAAATTCAAAGTATATTTATAACTAAATATGCAAAAATAATGTGTGCCAATATTTAAGTGTAGTTAGTTTCAAGTCTTAGATAGTTGTAAATAAAACTATTTCCTTGACCATTTGGAAAACATCAAGGACATGGAACTGCCTTATGCATGACAGGATGGCTAGTAATTCTAGCTCCAGTCCATAAAGTTCAATGGCTCAGCCCATCAGAGTAACAGCTAAAATTTCCTTCAAGTTTACAAAACACTCCATGTTGGGTTGTAGCACTCCTGTAAAAACCACTGACCTATATCCCACTGGGTAGGCCAAACTTATTAATTGCAAAATATATTTATAAATGGATAAAATATTTAAGCTGTTTTAAATCTGAAAATTCAGATATTGATGAAAATACAATTTCACTTCAGTGCATTAACTTCAAATTCATTATTTTATATAGATCTGAAATAGCATCTTTTGTAATTTGATCAGGATAAGAAAATTGTGTTTTCTTACTATGTTTACTATGATTGTTCTACTTTTTTTCTCTTTATTCCAGGTATATTTATTCCACTTTTATTAATAAGACTCTTAGTCCCTACTAAATATAATTATTTTTGAAGATAATCTTCCTTTATAATCTTCTGTAATTTTTAAAAAGTTTATTTTTTGGTTTTTGTTTATTTTTTGGTTGCATTACTATAAGAAATGGAAAAAATCCCATGTTTTTAAGAAAGAAAATAATATGATTAAAGCTAAATTTCAGGAATATTTATCATTTTGAGTTTTGTAAAATCAGGAAATATATTGTCCGGAGCCATTAGAGCCCAGCTGCCTGCCTATGTGGAGCCAAAGAGCCCACCCAGCTATTGCCTCGAGGCCTCAGAGCCTTGTTTGCTGTTA
>NW_007731252.1:33790-34784 GCF_000696425.1 Galeopterus variegatus | reverse complement strand
ATCCCCAGAAGTTTCAGAAACTGTGGCCCAAACTGAAAAAATATTAAAAGCCAGTTCCAAGGCTGACCTCCAAAATCCCTCTCCACCGCCCACAGAGGATGTAGATCTAATCTCCCTAGAAGATGAGAGTGAAGAAATCAAGGCAGCCAGTGCCATACCTAAGAGATCTAAAAAGTACCCACTATTAAAATTCCAGGCATTCAAGAGGCGAGCGCAGAGGCAGCTGGTGAGGCAGGAGTTGCACTGTGAGAAAGTTACAGATTCTGTTAAGAAAAGAGAATACAGTGCTAGAAGTGTAAATAGCAAGCAGCTTACTAAGCTATTGCTTAGCGTTTTTAGGTTTGTAATTTTGATAATGTTAAAAGATATGAGGAAAAAGGAAGACTTAAAGCTTGAGAGAAAAAAAATGCTTATAGAACAAGATGGAGGTTGAGCATGAACCTTTTTCATGGAGTAAAAAATAAATAAATAAATAAATAAAAATAAATTCTTTTAAAAAGATGTTGAGAGGAAGGACTATAAAAGCCCCAAGTTAAATGTTATATTGAAGGGCAACCATTTAGCTTTAACATCAAAACAAGTGGTTTAAATAGAACCTAAATGTTACTTGAAAAGTCAACTTGTAGGTGATTAAAATAATTTCAAAGTGATAGTTTAAAAAGGTTAAATATGAAGGTGATTAAAAGATTTTAAAATTCATGGCACAGTAAAGTACGTCATTTGAAACCTACACTTAAAGCAGTTATTTACTAACAATTGACGAAAATAGGAAAGATTAATTGGGAGTGATAGTATAAAAACAATTTGGAGAATGAAGATTAGGAACTTAAAATGGAAAACTCAACAAAAATGCAGGAAGGCGAAGAAAAGATGCAGGGAAGATAGGACAACTAGAAGATAAAGTATGCCTTCAGAAGACAAGAAAACCTAACCTAAACCGAAAAAGTAAAAAGGAGAAGAAAAAGTAGACTAGGAAACAGAAGCAAGTAGGGGC
>NW_007731252.1:32623-33236 GCF_000696425.1 Galeopterus variegatus | reverse complement strand
CTAGATTACAAATTCAACATATTACAGGCATTCCCTATAACCCTCAAGGCCAAGGAATTGTGGAAAGAGCCCACTTATCTCTAAAAACTTGCCTTGAAAAAATAAGAAAGTGGGAATGGTACCCCACAAGAGGCTCCCCCAGGAATTTACTAAGTTATGCCCTTTTCATCCTTAATTTTTTAAATCTTGATGTCAATGGCAAATCAGCAGCTGACCGTTTTTGTCATTCTGAGTCCCAATCACAACTTGCCATGGTCAAATGGAAGGACCCCCTAGATAACTCCTGGAATGGCCCAGATCCAGTTTTGATCTGGGGTAAAGGTTCAGTCTGTGTTTTTTCTCGCACTCATAACTCAGCCAGATGGCTGCCAGAACGGCTGGTTAAACAAGTTGATCATAACCTCTCAGCCAGGGATTCAGTAGATCCCTGAGCATGTCTTTTTCTTTTCTTTTCCACAGGGGTCATGGCAACCAGCATTTTCTTCCTGATTGTTGGTTTGTCTGGTCAGCTGCCCAAGGTCCAGTCCAGCTTTGGAGACCCTGGACTCACTCGCCAATTGGTGAACAAACACCCTACAGGAAAGATGTTGCTTCTACGCCAACAAATCCGGGA
>NW_007731252.1:14801-31771 GCF_000696425.1 Galeopterus variegatus | reverse complement strand
CAGGTCCATTATCAATGCCTTGAGACCTATATACCACTACATTCACCTTAACAAATGCTGCCTCTGTGAGCTGAACTGAATAGCCAGAGACGGGTAAGAGGGTAACATCCTCACACCACCTAAGACAGGAGGGCCGCCTCTGCTACAGCCTAATCCTATGACGGGTACCGTGTGCGGGATAGATTGCCCCAACCTAAGACAGGCACAGTTCCCGAGAGTTTCTCTTGGCTTGAAAAAATAAAAAAGGGGGACCTGTCCAGAGCCATTAGAGCCCAGCTGACTGCCTGTGTGGAGCCAAAGAGCCCACCCAGCTATTGCCTCGAGGCCTCAGAGCCTTGTTTGCTGTTATCTTCCATCCCTCCCCCTCCTGTGCACTATGGGTGTAGGTAACTTTGCAACTTGCCATAGATAATGGGAATTTTCCATTTACCGGAACAACCCATCCTGCAGTTTTCTCAGTAAACCATCTGCATACTTAATTATCTGCTGATTCCCTCCTGCTGTCTATATAAACTGTGACCTTCTGGCTAATAAACGAGACTTGATCAGAATACTGTCTTGTCTCCATTTCTCACGTCTCTTGTCCCATCCAATTCCCACTCCCCCCTCCAGGGTCTGCATTGAATATCCTGTGGGTTGGGACAATATATAAAGTAAACATTAAATATAAATGAGAACGAAGCTTTTAGAGATTTCTAGGTTGAAGGTAAAGTTTCCACTTAATGTGTTAATATGACCATAAAAGAAGAAGAAGAAATGAGAAAGCACAGTAAATAAGTTTTGGTGAACTAAGAATTATAGAATTTATCTATAAGGAGTGGGAGCACAGTAGATATAGATATATAATAGTTATGAACTTACTGTAATAATTAGTAACTTACTGTACTGTAGTGATTAAGAGGTATAGAAAAATCAAGAGGAGGAGCAAGTTTGGAAGATAATAAACTTGTTTCTTTACTCTTGAGGTCAACAGACAGATTGGGGACCAATCCAACAATCTGGGAATAAGAAATAATAAATTATAGTATCTGCTGTAAATGTTTCTCAATCGATTGGTTTGAATTTCCTAGACAGACACATCCAACAGTCAGTTGGAATGCATGATTAGAATACTGGGGGGATGTTGAATTGTATGATGATACATTTTGATATTTAAATTCATGGGAATGTATGATGTTTCCAAACAAGAGAAGGAAATGATGCGAAGAAAATCATGTTTAGAAATATGGGGAATGCCTAGATTCAAGGCATGAAAAAAATAAGAACTTATCAAGTATTTTCATCACTCATTTAATTACTTGTAGTTGAGCATTAATTTGCATCAATCCTTTTCTTGGATATAGGATATTATTGGGTAATCAGAGATAAATGGAGAAACACAACACAGAGGTAGAGTCTGAAAAGGGGTCTAAGTCTGGTTTGGAGTGAGCATTGGCATTAGAGGAGTTCAAGAAGATTTGCCAGTGTGTTAGATAACCAAATGCAGTTTTTAAAAAGATGGTAAAGATTATTTTAATAGAGACAAAAGGAGGAAAGGAGGCTGTAGATGACAGTGAAAGTAAATGAAACATTCATAAATTCTGAGTACTTTCCTTTGAATGCACCATGTACAAAAAATAAAAATCAGTAAATTGTCTGAATCTAAGGTGCATGATAAGTACAACATGCACATTTTGAGCAAGGCAGCAGACAGTGCCGTGTATTTGCTCAAAATAATGACTAAAGTTGGTTGTTGGTTGTATACATGTTTATGAAATGGTACATGTAAAGAAGCCAATGATGAAATAGCTACTTTTTCTTAATTGCATCTTTATCTTATTTATATGTTTCCTGAGAATGATGTAATGAGTATGTTAATTTATGGAAATTTTCTTGAAATATATATTTGAAAATACTCCATCCACACACTAAATTATATTCTATTGTGACATCCTAAATAGGAAATTATAAATATTTTTTTAAAAAATATTTAGCTCAATCCTAGAGATATTAAAGTTTAAACATAAAAAAGGGTGGAGGGAGATGGAATCAAACAAAATAGCTTTTGTTTTTTAAATGTTACACTACTCTTATTAAAGGAACAGAGAAATCCTAAGAAGTACAGTTGATCCTTGAACAGCATGTGTTTGAACTGTACAGGTCCACTTAAATGCTGGGTTTTTGTCAATAAACATATTGGAATATTTTGGTTCGGTATGTTGTGAATGCATGACATTCTTAACCAAACAGTGAAGTAGCCTAAGAGCAGGCTATTTGTACTTTAGGAGTTAAGTTTTGGGGGCATGAAAAGTTGTAGGAGGATTTTCAACTGTGTAGAGGTTGACACTCTCAAACCCCGCATTTTTTTTATGCATAAATTTTATTTATTTTTTTCTCATTGTTACATGACATTGAATTTTTTTTTTCTTATTGGTTATAAATATTCAAGAGCAGCAAGGCTGACTGTCCCCCCTTGTGCCCTAGATGTGAAGGCCAGATCCATAGTGGGAACTTACCCATTAACACAAATTGTGATTGTACTCCATCTCCCCAACCCAATTATCCCCAACCTCCTTCCCACTCTCCTTTTCCCCCATTCCACTTTGTATCCCTAGGTATGTTCTCTATCTCTGCAAGTCCAATGCACCACTGTGGCCTTTCTTTCCTTCTTTTTTTCTCTCTTAGCTCCCACTTACGAGTGAGTACATGTGGTATTTATCCCTCTATGCTTTGCTTATTTCACTCAACCTAAGTTTCTCCAAGCTCATCCATGTTTTTGCAAATGGGAGAACTTCATTCTTTTCTATGGCAGAGTAATAGTCCATGGTGCATATAAACCACAATTTCCTTATCCAATCATGCATCAGTGGACATTTAGGTTGGTTCCATATCTTGGCTATTGTAAACAGAGCTGCAATGAACATGGGAGTGCAGGTATCCCTTCGACATGATGATTTCCATTCCTCTGTATATATACCCAGAAGTGGGATTGCTGCGTCGTATGGAAGATCTATCTGTAGTTGTTTGTGAAGCCTCCACACTGTTTTCCATAGAGGTTGTACTAATTTACAATCCCACCAACAGTGCAGAAGCATTCCCCTCTATCCACACCTTCACCAGCATTTGTTATTCAGTCTTTGTGATTATAGCCCTTCTAACTGGGGTGACGTGATATTTCAATGTGGTTTTAATTAGCATTTCCCTGATGGCTAGTGATGTTGAGCATTTTTTATGTCTTCCTTTGAAAAATGTCTATTCAGTTCATTTGCCCATTTTTAAATTGGGTTATTCTATTTATTTATCTATCTATCTATTTATTTATTTATTTATTTATTTATTTATTTATTTATTTATTTTTTACTGTGTAATTGCTTGAGTTCCTTGATATTATGGATATTAATCCCTTGTTGGATGCATAGTTAGCAAAAATTTTCTCCCTCTCTGTAGGTTTTTGTTGCATTCTGTTGATTGTTTGCTTTTCTTTGCTTTGCAGAAGCTTTTTAGTTTGATACAGCCCCATTTATTTATATTTTCTTTCATTGCTTGTGCTTTTTGGCTCATGTTCAAAAAGTCTGGGCCCAGACCTAGTTCCTAAAAGTGTGTCACCTATATTTGTCCTTAGTAATTTTACATTTTCAGGTCTTAAATCTTTAATCCATTTTGAGTTGATTTTAGTATTGGTGAGAGGTGCATATCTAGTTTCATTCTTGTACATATAGATATCCAATTTTCCCAGCACCACTTATTGAAGAGGCAGTCTTTTCCTCAATGTAGATTTTTTGTTGCCTTTGTCCAATATCAGATGGCTGTAAGCCTGAAAAGTGATTTTTGGGTTCTCAGCTGCTCTGAGTGTCTATTTTAATGCTGATACCATGCTGTTTTGGTTACTATAGCTTTGTAGTATAATTTGAAGTCAGGTAGTGTTATGCCTCTGGCTTTATTTATTATTTATTTATTTTTGCTTAGGATTGCTTTGGCTATTTGGGTTCTTTTGTTGTTCCATATGAAAGTTAAGATTGTTTTTTCTCCATTTCTGTGAAGAATGTCATTGGTATTTTGATGGGGATTGTATCGAATCTGTAGATCACTTTGGGTACTATAGACATTTTTTAAGGGACTGGATATACAGTTTTTCTGTAAATATACTGCCATAAGCTCAGCCCATACCCCTATATAATCCTTTGACTCTAGAGCTATGTCTAACCATGTTTAAGCATAAATCTACCTGTCTATCTAATTCTTAATGACTATGATATATTTCGTGAACTAGTGGTAAGATATGGGAAAACTCATTTTGTTCAAATAAATCTGTATAAGCATTTTACTTATTTTGTTGGTTGACTAGTTTTTATAGCATTTTAATGAACTTAAGACTAAGTAACACCAAAAAAACCTTCATAATCACTTTTATTGAATCTTTGTTGTCATACGTATATGAAGTGTTGTATTTCCTTAAATGCAAGCATGATAACTGGGTCCTTGACTTTTTTTTTCCCCTCACAATAGTGAAATAGTATAAAAATAATTCAGTTGGACTATAAAGCTATTAACAAAAATAAATAAACAAATAAAATTCCTGACATTAAAACATTTTTTTTCCCCTGGGTATGTTTTATGTGATACAATTTACATGATAGAATGAACAATTTTGCAAACTAAAAACTTTAAAATCAGTTTTAATTTTTCACTATAGGATTTTCTGTGTTGTATGTACATCAGTATTTTTTTAAAATATGTATCAGTTCTATTTGTTTTTTTTTTTTCCCGAAGGGATTACTATGCTTTGCAAGTATAAGTTCTGTGTAAATTAAGAAAACGATGTCAACTATGAATTACCTAAAATTAACAAAATGGTTACAAAGAAAAATGCTTTCAAATACTAGCAATTTTTTTGCCCTTTTTGGTATAAAAATTGGGGGCACACATTATGAATTATTGATTTAAATAAAGCAAAGCAAATATTATTTTCCTTATTTTATTGGTAAGAAAACTAACATCTTTATTTAAAGAGATAGGGGTAGTATCATAAACCTAGTCAATGCAAAATTGGGTTTAAATAAAAGCATTATGATTTGAGGTATTTTTGCAATAAAATATTTATGGTTGCTATGTAAGGCTATTTGTGATAATACTAATTCATGTTACTGGGTATATCCCATTTGATAGTGGTTGGGAGGTTAAATAATAATCTGCTTGTTTTTAAAGAAAAACATTTTTTTTTGTACTATTCATTTCTTTCTGCTTTTAAAAACAAGTAACAGGCATTCCATGAGTTAAAAGATCACCTAAGCATTTTTCTTGTCTGAGTACTTGAGAGTAAAAATGGAGGAGTTACAAAGCTTAAATAGCTTCCTTTGCTGATCAATGTTTCTGCACACGACACCCAACAAAACCAAAAGCACTTCAATGTGAAGGTAAGAGATATTCTTGAGAGAAACATTTGATGGGTTTCTAGATCCTCAAAAAAATATATATATATATTTCTCTATTCCAGAGCTTGTGGTCTGATTTGAATCATTGGTAAAGTTTAGTTCTGGGTCTACTCCAACAATACAACTTTATACATCTGCAGTAACACAATGGGTTACTACACCTTTTTCTTGAGGAAAAAGTGTCCTGACTAGAAAGTAATACAACTGGTTAGATACTTCAACATAGATCATAAAGTGTTAACCCATTTTGGGAAAATATATTTAAATTTCATCTATTTTATGTACATTCATTTAATTTACTTGTATTTTCAACAGGAAGTGAGATGTTACACATGAGTATGTTTTTCTTAAATGTTTATAATTTGTAGTCAGATTCATCTATTCATAGGAACCAGTAAGGCTGAATCTTGTCTCTTTGGTCACTAACTTATGCTCCAAATTTAACACAGGCCTTCACTGAGTCCATACTCAATAAATATTTATTGGTCTAGGTACTGCAAACTTGAACTTAGATAATTTAATGGGATATCATTCTATTCAGTATTTCCTATTTGAAAAAATTATGAAAAAGCAAAAAAATAGTTAACATCATATATATCACATAATAGATTTAGGGTAGAATAATTCCTCCATATGAGAACATTTTTAAGCATTATAAAAATATGCTGAAGGGAAAGAATTTGATTATGGATATTAAATGTATTAAACATATTACATACTACAAAAATGTATCATTTTTAAAACATCAATTTACTGTACCTTTAAGTTTAATATCAAGTATGTTAAAAATGGTAAAATCTTTGTAATCTGGTTAGGAAGATATTGCAACTAAATTGTGTTTCTTGGAATAAATGAAATGCAATTTTTAAATTTTAATATTAATACTTCCAAATTTTTAATAACTAGATAATGAGTATTTATTATGGTTAATGATTAATAAGAACATCATAATTCACACTTTTCCATTTTAAATATCACAGTTTGTTTCTTGAATTTCTTTCTTTTTAATTTTCCTATATGTATTTTGTTTCAACTCCGTGCACTTCAGAGTAGAGACCACTACTACTTTGATAGAATAATATACTCTAGCACCTATAAATATTCTTCTATTTTATTATAAAGTTTAGATGGGTTAAATTTACCAAAATCCTCAATGTGGGAACAAAATGCCTATCAAAAATCACTTAAATGAAAGAGATTTTTCTACTTGAATCGTACTTGCCTCTTTGCTGACATTCCCTGTTAATTACAGATACACTGTCCATATTCCAGTATGTTTATAGCTAGAATACATTTTCTTTTCATAAATTAATTTTTGACTTTCATCCTTCTGTGCCCAGCAAATGGAGTACCATAGATCAATTTACAGTAGTAGTTTCTTGGTGGCTAAGACACAAATGAGTTGGCACTCCGTTTTCCTTCCATACTCTCAAGAATCTCTTCCAGACATGGTGGAGTGTTGGTTCCTCGCCACCGGGGACCAACAACACAGGGCGGGAAGGGACCCCGGACCAGCCGGCGGTAACCTCTTGTGGGGCTGAGCGGGATGATGAGTGTCGCAGGCCCGATCCCCTCTGCGCTTCGGCCCCGGGGACAAAGAAAGAACACCGAGCCAGGAGAGCGGTCAAAGCCGGAACTCTGTTTATTACAGCAAGCAGAGGTTTTTATAAGTTACCAGGGGCGGGGGAGCTCTTATCCAATAGGGAGTTGACACACTGCTACCCGGGAGGAGGGGTGAGGACAGGGCAGGCGGGAAAAAAGTGCAGAGTCACCGGACCCCGGAAGTTAGTTCTTTTAAGTTTTGAGTTCTCCGCTTAGGTTTCAGTTTCCCAGAATCAGCCCGAAGCAAGTTTAAAATGGCCGAGGTACTTTCCCAAAATGGCTGGCAGCCCGGGCGTAGCCCAACACATAAATACTATCAGTAAAGAATAAAATACAAGGAGAAAGTCTGTATATACTTTTCCTTGCCTGCTGGCAAATTGCACAAATGATTGGGTTTAACCAGTTCAAAAGTTAGGGTGAAAAGAATAAATATCTTTCAAGAAACTGGAATGTAGCAAACAGTGTGCAAAAAGGGAAAAAAAAAAGCCAAAAATAGCATCTTTTGCATTTTTCTACTCATTTTTATTTATGTAATTGTATTTGTATCGTGTGTGTAGTGAAAAAAATAAAATATATTACTGGAGGTAAATGCCACACACATAAACGTGTATAGTAAAACTGTCCTTCTACTGTCTTGTCATATGCTTCAGTTCATTGAACAGACATCCATATTTATTTAATCACACTGATGTCTTTATCCTTTTTTTCCTTAGTTGATGACTAATTCAGAAGCCATCCATGGCTCTAAATCATTTATACTGTTTCTTTCCATGTTTACTATTTAGTCCTTGTCTATGTCATACATCAAAATTAATGTTTTTATGAGAGTTTTAGTTCATTACTGGAATTGCGATGTGCTAATAAAAATTACATTTTATTTTATTATAAAAATGGGTAATATCCTACCAATATGTTGCCAGAGAAATCTTTACAGTCTATTATGTTAATAACTCAAGTATATAAAATCCCCAACTGAAAGTAATAAACCCATAGTAAATAGTAGATTACAGATAGATATTTAATCATCTTATTTCAGTAGCCAATAAGGTATTTGTAAAAACCAGTAAGAATATTCTGATAGTATGTGTCCTCATAGGGTCTTCGCAGTTGAACGTATTCTTGAGATTTAGTAGTTTATGTTATATAGGTAAGACCACAGTAGCCCTTTGTAAAATTTATAATGATTCCATGAAGATTTAAAATTTCTATGACAATATGATTTTTAGATGTGCTTATATATAATATGTAACATATAAATATATCTTTCCAATTATGTAAAAAATGAATAATGTTTGAAGGTAGGAGTATAAAATATTATTGTAGAATTTCATTAAATAAGGAATGCACTAATTTTTTGTTACTCTTTTATTCTGAAAATATTTACTGAGCATGCTGTAAGTTGCAGGAACTGTTCTGGGCACTAGATTACAGCAAAGAACAAATCAGGCCAAAGTTAGTGTCTTCAATTTTGTGAGAGAAGATCACCTATTAACTGGAATTAGAAAATGATATGGAATTGGGGCCAGCCCTTGGCTCACTCGGGAGAGTGTGGTGCTGATAACACCAAGGCCATGGGTTTGGATCCCATATAGGGATGACCAGTGAGCTCACTGGGTGACCGTGGTGCTGACAACACCAAGTCAAGGGTTAAGATCCCCTTACCAGTCATCTTTTTAAAAAAAGGAAAATGATATGGAATTGGCTGATTAGCTCAGTTAGTTAGAGCATGGTGTTAACACCAATGTCAGGGGTTCAGATCCCAGTACCAACCAGCTGCCAAAAATAAAATAAAATAATATGACATGGCAGCTGGAGATTAGTGCTATGGAGAAATAGAGAAATAAGAAAAGAGGATAGGCTGGGTGGGGCTGGGTGGGGCAGAGTAGTACTATAATTTTAAATAGAGTGGGAAAGGAAGCCATTACTGAGAGTGACATTTCAGCAATGCCCTGAAGTGAGAGAGCCAACAACAATGGGAAAGAATGTTCTAAACAAAGAGAGTGCAAAGCCCTGAGGTTGGAGCTGATTTGGTGTATTCAAGGACAAGCAAAGAGATTCCTGTTTTTGAAGCAGGTCAGTGAGGAGGAGAGGGAGATGACTTTGAGTAGACAATTACAGATTGTGTTAGATTCTATAGACCACTGCAAAGAGTGGTCTGACCTGGGCCCTCAGATATTACTTTATCAAAGTGCTTAAAGTCACAGGATCATCTTCCGCTTTTCCAAAATAGGCCTATCAATTAAGCAGAATATTTTTCATGAAGACTCAAGTCTCTCCATTAAACTAAGTGAACAAACAACCATGACCACATAGCATGAGGAACATCCCCCAAAAGGCCAGTATTTATCATTATTTTGTCTCTAGATCCAAACAATTTTTCAGTGTGGAAACCGGGCTTGTCTCTTTATCCAGAATTTTAAAGCATTATTAAATTTTAACTCGTTTCCATTTACTAAAATCAAGACAAAAACTTTTATTTAAACTCTAGCACAAATTATAACTTTGCTAAATCTTTACTCATTGCAGATCACAGTAGGAGGTATACATTTAGCACTCTATATTTAAAACAGGGTGAAGGAGACTCACATCGCAAAGTAGATTTTTTTAAATTATTGTTGTTAAATATAATTTATAATTAATTATTGTTAATTATTCAATATCCATGTTAATATTTGTAAACATAATGAAACTTGAATAAATAATAGTTACTGTATAGTATCTGTTATATGTAATGCACTGTGTAAAGCACTTTACATTTGTTACCTCATTTTTGAATCTCAGTAGTAGATATATTTTTAAATAACTTTTTTTATTTTAAAATAGCTTTAGATTTACAGAAAAAAATTCTGAGTATAGAGAATCCCCACATGTCTCTCATACAGTTTCCCCTATTATTAGCATCTTAAATTATGGCACATTAGTTACAACTAATGAACTAATAGCAATATATTATATTAATTAAAGTTCATACTTTAGGTAGGTTTCCTTAGTTTTTACCTACTGTCCTTTTGTGTTCCTAGGATCCTGTCTAGGACACCACGTTGCACTGCATTGTCAGGCCTCCTTAGGTTCCTTTCGGCTGTGACAACTTCTCAGACTTTCTTTGCTTTTTATAACCTTGGTAGTTTTGAGGGACTATTTTGTAGATAATCCCTCAATTGGGATTTGTCTGATTTTTTTTTTTTTTTCATGATTAGAATGAGATTATGAGTTTTGGGAGAGGAAGGTAAAGTCTCATTTTCATCATATCAAAGGTGATGTATGCGTTGAACTGTGTCTCCTCAAAAAAGATATGTTGAAGTCCTAACCCTGAGTACCTCATAATGTGATCTTATTTGGAAATAAGGTTGCTGTAGATGTAATTAGTTGAGGAGGTCATAGGGAAGTAGCATGAGCTCCTAATCCCATCTGACTGGTGTCCTCAGAAGGAGACAGCCATCTCAAGACATAGAAACAAGGAGAATGCCATGTAGTGATGGAGGCAAAGATTGGAGTGATGCAGCCTCAAGCCACGGAATGCCAAGGATTACCTGAAACACCAGAAGCTAAGAAAAGAGCCTAGAACAGATTTTCTTCTAGAACCTTCTAGAGAGCATTGCTCTGACACCTTGATTTTGGACTACTGAACTCCAGAATTGTGAGACAATAAATTTCTGTTGTTTAAACCACCTGATATGTGGTACTTTGTTACAACAGCCCTATGAAACCAATGCAGGTGCATACTATTCACATGACATCACTGTTGATGTTAACCTTGATCAGTAGTCTTGGGTAGTTTTTATCTATTTCCTCCACTGTAATTTATTCTTTTGCCCCCTTCCCATACTGTACCTTTAGGCTAACAATCACTATGCACCCTCCATACTAAAGGAATGGAAAGTTATGTTCCACCTCCTTGAAGATGGATCAACTACAAAAACTATTTGGAATTCTTATGCATGGGAGATTTGTCTAGTTTCCTCCATTTATTTATTTATTCAGTCAATCATTTGGTATGTCATTACGGACTCACAGAAATTTATTTCATACTTTTGGTTATAATCCAATAATACTTTATTTTGTTGTTCAGACTGTTCCATGTTGGGACATTAAGATCTCTCCCTCTTTTTCTGAGTGTGTGTGTGTGTATATATATACACGTATGCATGTGTATATATATAAAAATTTATGCAAAAGGTTTAAGCATTGCCATAACTCCAAATAATGTATAATTTGCTTTAATATCTTTTTTCTTTGCCAAGTTCTATCACCCTTCATTACATATCCCTTGCACCTATACTTCAATTTCATATTTATTATCACAAGTTGCTATATTTCTGCTTCAGAGGAATCTATTATCTTTTGTCTGGACCTTGAAAATCATTTCTAAATAATTTCTTGTTCATATATTCCATACCAACATTGTATTTTAGGGATATAACTGATCATACCAGGCCCTGGTGGAAAAATATTTGCTGCTTTTCCGTTACTGAACAAATAAACCTTTTTCACTCCCACTCAAGGTTTACATAACCTAGTTGCATACAGAATTTCTATTACCACCCTATGTTCTCTTTCCCAACCCTCATACTTTAGCAAATAGAATTTTCACAGGTCTACATATCTACCCCATGTTACCCCAATAATGTATTCATATTCATATGGTTTCCACTATCCAAAATACTCTCTTGCCCACAGCCAAATGTCTAGATCATATTCTTCCTTGCCAGACAAGAACAAATGTAGTTAGCTTGATAAAACCTCTCCTAATCTTTCCAGTTAAAAGCACTCTCTCTGGTCCTTGAACCTCCTGACATTTAAGTGTTTCCTCTTTTACACACCACTCTTCATCTCGTATTACAGTTATTCATGAATATAAGATTATTGAAAGCAGGATACATATCTTAACACTTTTCAAAATCCTCCACACCACCTAACACTGCATCTTCCATATTTAGTTTTACATTTATCATTTCATGTGGCATAAGTTAAGAAGAATAGTTATTTTTAATCTTTTGCCAAATTGTCAAAATTTACAGATTTTTTTTTTTTTTAGTTAAATCCAATTACACAATGATTTATTCAGTATCTCCTCTGTATCCAGCATTCCATCTTCCACAGGCTATTTAATGGAGCCTTTCTAACTTGGCTAATCTATAAAATCAGATATTATCTTAGCCCTGTCTCTTTCTTCTTATTATTCTCATATTTTATTCTGTATCTGCAGTACTTGTTTTTCCTCCAAATATATAATCATATCATTGATTTGAATATGAGTATTGCACATTTTACCCTTAGAATCATTCTTTTTTAAAGTGAGGAAAAGGAAGATTCTTTTCAAGAAGCTAGAGTTAAAAAGGAAGTCTTAAATCTACAAAAATACTTATAAATGAAAGTGTCAACTTTCTATATAAGCTTGTCCTTTAAATTAGTCAGTGGCATTTTTAAGCATTAGAAAAAAATTAAGTTTCCTACTAAGAAATTATATAAAAACTGATAAGTAATTTAGAGCACCAATTGGGTGAAGAAACAACTTGGAAGCTAAAACTAAAATAGAAAAACTAAATATGAAAATACCTCCTCAAAGATAAACAAGATCACCACAGAAATTAATGTTATTATTTGTCACCTCTCTTTTACATAATTGTTTTTTTCTCTATCAATGTTAAATTGGCCTCATTTGCCTAAAAATTATAGAAAGGTTTTTTTTCTGGTTTTGGCTAGGTTCACACTCAAAAGACTCTAGCAAAGACAAATGTAATCCTGTTTGATTAGTAAACCCAGGCAAAGATGTGTGCTGATAAGGACATTTTAATACAGTCAGGTTAGTAAATGGGTTCCATAAGTCAGAGCAGATTACACAAAGCCCAGTTTGAGCCTCAGTTATTTTTACCAAATAAATATTTATGGTTACCCAGCCAAAAACTGGGTGTATAAAGTAGTTCCAAAGGTTTCTAGCAAAGGTTAAAGTTATGAAGCAGCAATCTTGAGTATCTATGAGTTATGGAAAATATCTTCTATTTATTGTTTATCTTTTATAGTTTACATGAAAATTTAAAGAAGGACCAGTGTACTATTAATATTACATTAACATTTGACCAATCAAGATTATTAAACTAGGAAGTAACTAATATTGAATTGTTTTATATTAATATTTGTAGAAAAAAAAAACATTTTTAATTTCTGAAGAGACATGCTTTTAATTTTAACAGATCCAAAATATTTAGGGTTTTTTTTTTGTATAAAACTAACATTTTTGTATTTTATAAATAAAACATAACTTTAAGATTTTAAGTTACTGAGAAGAAATTTTGAAACTATAATGATCTCATTATAAGCATTTAACCCATTCACATTTGTTTAATTTACTCATATCAGGCTATATACTCTTATCAACCAATATTAACTAGGGCCTTTGAGATATTGGGGCTAGGTCCCCTTTCTCTAGCCATCCTGGGTCCCAAGTATCCACGTGGCATTTAGGGCCATGTGGAATATGGAGAGGCCATGTGGAGCTTAAGGTAGAGGGCAGCATTCACAAAGATAATGTTTAAAAGATATTGTTTCTCCCAGCATGGCCAGGAGGCAGAACTGAGATAAGGAGGAGACATATTGGGTTTTGTCCTGCAGCTGATGGCCCACATTCTGTGGACACATTATGTCCTCTGATCTCATCATGGCCCTCTGTTTAGTGTCCAGAATTTAGAGGCATAAACCCAAAAAACAAGCTAACAACAAGATATGTTCAGGGCTTTGGAAGAAGCCCAGAAGCCAGTTCTCTTACAGCTTTTAGATCTTAAACAAATTAAACAAGTATTAAACATACCACAGAATGTGTTGACCTAAAGACAAATTTAGGCAGAAGGTTTAAATCAAATTTTGAAAATATATTTATTTTATCAAAACTTTAGAAAATTAAAGTCACATGAACTTGAAAAGTATACTTATTTATTTAATGAGCATCATTAATTATAAGCCAGTTTGGTACTTTGCAGATAATACAAACACATATAGACATGAACATGTAGACATAACATCCATTTACGTACATATATAAGTAGACATAAAAAGAAACAATAAGGATTTTATAGGTTTTGCTTAAAATAAAATAAGGAGACAGATAAAATAGAAAACTCACCAGTATAAGAGGACGGTCAGGTTTAAATTGTGTTTCTAAAGAATGTTAAAGCTTATCTGTGAGGCCTCACCCTGTTTTAGAGAAAGAACAGTAACAAAAACAGGGAGATTTTAGTCTAGTTTTTGTTTCTCAAATGGGTTACTGAGCTTAAGGGCTGAGCTATTAAACAGATAGAGATGAAGCCATTTGACTTTTGGGGTTTCCAGAGAAAAGCAGCAGACCCAAAAGGAGGTCTGGTTGGTGCCAGGGCTGCATTTCTCATAAAGCCTCAGAGTCTTTGGTGAAGAAAAGAAGCACATGCAGTTAAGAAAAGAAAACATGCTCAAACAAAACCAACATTGCAAAGAAATATTAACTTCTTTTACTTTAGTTTATCCAGTTTCAAGTTTTTCAGTTACTGGCAATGATTAAGTTTTATCCTTTTTCGGTGACATAAACATGGCTTTGTTTTTTGTTAAAGTCTAGAATAGGTCTCAGAGCAACTTGACATAGATTTCAAACTGTTAGATGTGATGCTTTGATGAGACCCACTGTATAAATTAACCAGTGACCAATTCGTTTTCAAATTTTTATGTCAAGTCTCCCTTCCTTGGGGTACCAAGGACATTGTTTCTAATAACCACTAACAGTTTTACAAGCTGCCGTTCAGTTATTGTACAGCCGGCTGCTTTAAGGAGACATTGGAGTTGTAATTTATGTTGAGTCTCCCTTTTTGTTAAAGAATTTTCCATATTTTAAAAGTGAAAGAAAGAAGAAAAACTTCAAGCTGAAAGCTAGCTTCATCTGCCACAGGTGTGTAATGCTAGTCGAGAGCCACCTGTGATTCCCTTACGAGGGTGAGTAAATATAAATGTCGGATGTCCTTTACTTTCCAAGGCTTGGCAGGTTGGTCTCTGATCCGTGAAGTCAGAATGCCTCACATGGGGCACCATTTTTTTTTTTTTTTTTTTTTTGAAGGGGTTAATTTCCAGGAACCCTCAACAGAGCAGCATTCCTCGGAAAATTAACCCCTTTGGGGCTTCTCTCTGCTCAGAAGAAATGGCCTTTGAGTAATCCTTCGTATCTCTGTCACCCAGGGAGAGGTAACAATTATTAGTAGAATTCATATGGCTATTGCTGATTCTTTCAAAGACTGGTCAACACTTCCTCGTATTTGTTTATCCATATAAATGAGTGTTTTTCTAGGGGCATGTATCTTTGCAATGACTTTTTCTTCCAGGACTATAATCAATAATTATCTTCTAGAACATTTTTGACAGGATACCCTCATGAATCACATATGTAACAAAATTTGCATTGGGAAACTAATGTTTCCCTGGTGCCATTCTACACACTTTGGATAAAGTCTCGACAAGTCATGTCTGTACTCACATTCTGTGAACCTCCTAATGGAAAGGGCAGAAAATAAACTAGTTAACACAGATAGCTTTTTAGATACTGTTAAGTTGTAATAGTTCTTATGAAGCTAAATACAGTAAGATAATATGTGAGGGTATAGCTGAAGGGAGGAAAGGCACTGTCTGTGTGTGTATTTGTGGGGGTTTTCTGTGTGTGTGTGTGTGTGTGTGTGTGCGTGTAATTAGAGAGGTCAGGGAAGGCTTCTTGATATGTGTCATTTAAGCAGGAACCCTGAGTGAAGTGAAGGAGTGGGCTACATGAATTCCTAACCTTGGTGCAATCCTCCACTGGACAGTTTCCAGGCTGACAACAGTGTATTGATTAAACAAGTACAAGAATTTGAGCCAGATGAGGACTTGAAACACTTCAGCTCTATTTTTTATAGTCTGTAAAATTTATAACTTCATCCAGACCTTTTTGTATCTCCCTACATCAACATGCACATTGCATTGCTTAAGAGATATAGAATATTATAAGTTTTTGATATTAGAAATTCCTCAGATTTAGCTTCTGTTGATGTAAATGAAAATAAAATTCACTTTAGCCCAAAGAAGCTTCAGGTAGTTGTTTCTTAAATAAAACACAGATTTGACCATAATTTCTTCATTCTAAGATGGCATTTTTTTAGGCATAACATCACTTTAATAATAGTTTAATAAGAGAAGAATTCTACATTAACATGTAGACTATATACATATAAAAATTCTATCACTGGGAAAAATTTTGTATTTATTTTTACTACTTGGTTTGAACATCACAGTCACTGTTCGTATCTAAGCCTTTTTGATTTACATGAAAACTACCTGAGTGATGATGTTAAACAATAAAAAATTGGTAACAACAGTTCCTCCCATGGAAGGAAAAATAAGTCAAAAATTTTAAGATATTTGTTAATTTCTTTTCCTATTATTGTTCTGTCTGGTATGTGACTTTAAATAAACTATAATTAGAGAAAGATTTTATTTTAAGATTATCAAAATATGTTTTTTTAAAAGGCATTTTATTGTTTTTGTTATCAAGAGTTAGGGCTGAATATTTAAATTAAACTTGTATCTGGTTATGCAGTACAGTAAAATAAGGCAACACAAATGAGTCAAGTGCAGTGAACATTAGTGGAAAAGACTCATCTTGCACTGCTAACTTCACTCTGGTACAGACAATTGGAAGGCTATCATAACTTATTCCTATTACATATATAAACTACTCCTTAAATTCAGAGCACACATGTAATAACAACTCTTCATTTGTTTTTTCTGATTATTACCAGTTGCATTTAATACTTCTAAAAGTACAGTGTAGCCTGCTTGGATATCTGTGTAAATCTTCTAATAGCCCAGGGCTCCAGTGCCATTCAATAAGGTCCATTTCAGCTTTCATGCACTGGGCAAGTATCAGCGTTAGATTAGCTGACTTCTGCAATTGCTTCTTAATGACACATTGTC
>NW_007731252.1:12493-14054 GCF_000696425.1 Galeopterus variegatus | reverse complement strand
GTGCTGAGGTTTGATTTAGGTCCTCAATATTGCAGCCATTATAATAATCCTTTAGACTCACCTATCTTTCTCTTTTCTGGCTGCCAGGATTAGTTCCACAGACTTCTACCTAAGAGACCCTTAAACACTCTCCTACTTTCTTTCCAATGTATACACAAAAGTGGTCAAGCTGCTTTTTCATTTTAATTCTCAGATTAGAAAGTATGTAATTTCACTCCCTCTATCTAAAGATTCATCCTCTGCAGAGGAATATAATCAGTTATTTCTGTGAACCCGAACTTGCTTTCCTGTGGTAGCCTTCAATAAGTAACTTAAATGGAAATCTGCCACTTCCTCTTCTAATGGAGGTCTTTCTTGGAATGATGGTTAATTTTATGTCAACTTGACTACTAAGGGATGCCCAGATAGCTGGTAAAGTTTCCTTGAAAATTGGCAAAAGAGTCCATTTTAAGTGTTCTCACCACAAAAAATAAATATGTGCAGTAATGCATATGTTAATTAGCTTCATTTAGCCATTCCGCAATGTGTACATATTTCGAAACATTATGTTGTACATGATAAATACATGCCATTTTTATTTGTTAATTAAAAATTTTAAAATTAAAAAAAAATTACTGTGGGTGTGCCTGTTAGGGTTTTTCCAGAAGAGATTAGCATTTGAATGAGTAAAGCAAATGGCCCTCTCCAAATCCATTGAGGGCTTGTATAGAAAAAAAAAAGGCAGAACGGCTAATTAGCTTTCAGTCTGAGCTGGGACATTCATCTTCTCCTGCCTTCAGACATCATGAGCACTCCTGGTTCTCAGCCTTCCGACTCAGACCAAGACTTACACTAATGCCCAATACTCAACACCCTCAACTCCCTCACCCCCCACTCTCAGGGCCTTCAGACTGGGGTTGAATTATACCACCAGCTTTCCTGACTCTTCAGCTTGCAGACATCAGATTATGGGACTTCTTTCTTGGATCCATAATCATGGTATAAGCCAATTCCTAGAACATATCTCTCTCTGTCTCTCTCTCTCTCTCTCTCTCTCTCTCTTTCTCTGTCTATCCATCCACACACAAATATGTACGTGTGTGTGCGTGTGTGTGTATTCTATTTGTTCTGTTTCTCTGGAGAACCCTGACTAACAAACTTAGTGATTCTAAGATGACTTTCAGTTTATATATGCATTCTGATTAACTACTCTCATTAAAAGAAAGGAAGTGCAAACACACACAGGTATAATCTCTGCCAGAATATCCCCTCTGGTAGTTTTCTTACAGTGCTTCTTTGCCAAGTGCCTGGCAAATTTATTTTGGAATCAATTGCAAGATATCCTGATTTCAGAAAAAATGTGAGAAATGTGCTACTTAAACTTTGGCAATATATTATGTATAGTAACCACTTTTATATTATGTCCTCAGACTGAATTTAAAAGTGTTGAATTATGTCCTGAAAGAAATTGAATGGAAAAAATAAGAGATAAATTGTAATATTGATTAGCACGTTCAACTCTTCACTCTGTAAGGGAAAGTGGCACTGCTATCTACCCATTTATTCAAGCTGGGAAACTGTG
>NW_007731252.1:10205-11148 GCF_000696425.1 Galeopterus variegatus | reverse complement strand
ACTTAGATTTTATATTCTTAAATTTATTTCAAATACTCTTCATTTCAATGCCATTAGATGGGGGCGTACAATCTCCCATTTTCCACAGTCTTCACTATTGCTGTTCTTTTACACATGCTCTACACATTTTAATCACCTACATTTCTTCTGGAGATATTGAATTTTGTGATCCCTACATTAGTGTATTAATTATTTGATGACTTCTCTTGTTCAGAGTTATAACTCCTGTAATTTTCATGATGGCTAAGTGTGGCTCAATAAATATTTATTGAGCAAATGAATTATATTATAATGTGAGTTATTCATAACTTCTTCATAGTACCTGTAGTTTATTACCAGATAAATATACTTACCTGAAGTTGTAAGACTTACATTTGCTTGTTTAAATTTTCATTGTAAACATAAAGTGAATTCTTTTACAATTAATTACAAATTACATTACTGTCCAAACACAGCAGTGTGTAATAGACAGTCTTTATGTTATTAAGAGTGAAAAAATAAAGAGAATTTCAAAAGTTGTGAAAATGCTTGTGAAAATTTTGAAAATATGGAGTAATACAGGAAAATTTCCCCCCTGAAACTTGCTTACCAAGTATCTGTAGACTTCATGCTAAATATAAAACAAAAACATTTTTTACAGTTTCAACTATATTTTGTGGCAGACTCTGTTTCTGCTTGTATAACTGAGCTGCAATAACAATGGATCAAAATAGTTTAAATTGAAAGTGATGTTTACGGGCCGAGCCTGTGGCACACTCGGGAGAGTGCGGCGCTGGGAGCGCAGCAGCGCTCCCGCCACGGGTTCGGATCCTATATAAGGATGACCGGTGCGCTCACTGCACTCAGCCAGTCTCAAAAAGGACAAAAAAAAAATAAAAAGTGATGTTTACTTTTCAGAAAAGTATTCTTTATTAAAGGCTGGAATTTCGATGATTTACGTGAA
>NW_007731252.1:0-10120 GCF_000696425.1 Galeopterus variegatus | reverse complement strand
TTGTGCTAAACCACTTAGACTGTAGTCATTTGTTATGGCAACCCTCGGAAACTAATACATCTATCAAGCACATAATCCTCTGAGGATATGTTTCGTGTACATTCATTTTCTTTCATTTTTGAAATTTTCTATTGAAAATCATTCCATGCTTTTGAAGATTTCATAGTCAAATAAGTCTCCAGTTTTCCAATACAATGATCAACTATGTTTTTAAAACCATAAGCAAAATTTGATTTTTATCTTACCTAAATAAATAGTACAAGGAGAAAAATGTAGACAGATTTTAAACAACTCTGTATTAGTTCCAAACCCAGAAAAATAGAAAAATTTCAGATACAACTAAAAATATTGTTTATTCAGTTGGGTGCAAACCAAGTTTATTCTTTTTAATCACTTTATATTTTTTATTACACTTTACTAAAATGTGGCATCTACATGAAAATCTTAAGGCTCATTTATTTCTCTTTGCAATTCCATTAAAGAGTTTCTAAAGACTGGTCTTAAGGATATATTTAAGATCCCTAACTGGGAATTACCATGTTGTTGCATATCATTATAATATTAGGCACTTGTTATGGAGTAAATGTGTTCCCCCCAAATTTATATGTTGAAGCTCTAACCTGCAGTGTAATGGTATCAGGAGGAGGGACTTTGGGAAGTGATTAGATTTAGATGAAGTCATGAGGATGGTGGCCTTACGATGGGATAAGTGCCCTTAGGAAGAGACATAAGGGATTTTTTTCTATATCTTTCTTCCTCTCCCCCACAGCCTCCCTACCCCATGGGCACAGAGAAGAGGTTATGCTGAGCACACAGGCACACAGCAACATAGCTGCCATCTGTAAGCCAGGAAGAGGGTCCTCACCAAGAAATAAATCTGCTGGTTCGTTGATCTTGGACTTCCCAGTTTCCAGAACTATAAGAAATAAATTTTTGTTTTTAAATCATCCAGTTTATGGTATTTTGTTGTAGTAGCTTGAACAAAGACAGTGCTCTAACAAATTCAATACCTCAAGCACAGACATTTAGCAGAAATATCTGTTGTAAGAAATAGCAGTGATCCAATACAGTGTAGCATTATGTTTGAGAATAGGTTATGGTAGTTCTATTAGAACATTAGCATGCATTGGAACCACCAGGCGGACTTATTAAAACATGGATTGCTGGATCCCACTCCAGAGGGTCTATTTCAGTAGGTTTGGGTTGGGGGCTTGAGACTGCATGTCTTACAAATTCCCAGGTGATGTTGATGCTGTTGGTTTGGGAAACCAATGGACCATAACATAAAGAGGCCTAAGTCTAAATTCTGAATTCTGACTCTTTCACTTGTAAAGTGAGTAAATTTTTAAAATTTTCTTATCTGTAAGAATACAGATATTAGAATTTGTTATCTATCACATGGTGTTATTATGTTAGATGAAATAATATATATNGACAAATTTTCTCTATTTTTGTGATATTCTTTCTAAGAACAAGCATGTTAAAGATAATAGAAGCTCAGGGCATTGAATTGAGATACTACTGTCATCTACTTTCTTTCCTTCAGCATTTATGATACATGTCATGCCGGAGTCCCACAACAATAGAGGGCAAACATTTCCTTTTTTGTTTGTTTGTTTGTTTGCATTTATATAAAATTATTTGTGGCCATATGAATAAAGAAATAGATTTAATAATTTTTAATGGATTAATTCTATGTTAAGTGACTTGGAGGAATTTTTGTATTTATGAGTCATATTATAGTATAAATCTACTTTAATAGAGGGCAAACATTTTCAAGAATACCTCTCTCTTTTCCAAAATCTTTAATACCTCTCCTAGGACACCGTTTACTCTAGTTTTTTCTTTAAAAAAAAAAAAGCCATAATAGCTCTTTTTATACTATAAATCCCCCCTCCCACTGACAACTTGATACTTCTATTTAGAATAAGGAATTCTTTTCCTTACCCTAGTTAGTACCTTTAATTCACTATTTCCCCTTGGATATTATACCTTTATTCCTTTCTTTTACTTTTAATTTCTTTTGTTTCCTTTCAATTTCTTTCCCTTTTCCTTTTTTTTTTTTTTTTGCAGCCTGCCTGCACAGGGATCTGAACTGTTTGCCTTGGTGTTATCAACACCACACTTTAATCAACTGACCTAGCCACAATTTCCTTTTAATTTTCATAACTTACATTCTTAAATAATGTTCTGCAATGACTCTGTGGAATTAGGAATCCTTGCCTGTTAAAGTATGTCTTTCAGATAGAATTCTAGCTTCAAAATAATTTTCATTCATGATTTTGTAGTCATTGATCCAGACCGTTCTAACATTAAGCATGATAAAAATTCTGAAGCTTATCTGACTTTCATCTTGTTGGGGGTAACTTCGTTATCCTCTTGTCCCACTAGCTTCCATCCTAGGAAGCTTTTAGGCAATACTTTATATTTTCAATATTCTTGAATTTCAGTAGAACATATGTATGTTTTGACTTTTTCTCATTTTTCCTGTTTTATACTTATATATCCTTTCATTCTGAGTACTGATGTCTTCCTCAGATCTCAATTTTTCCTTTATTTTTGTTTATTTTTCCACTGTAATATTTTGGGTTCATTTGTGGTACTCTTGTTGTGTGGACTTTGGGCATCTCTTGTGCTATCCTACATGCTAAGGTCTGAATGTTTGTGTCCCCCTCAAATTCATATGTTCAAAATTCTAACTCCCAAGGTGATAGTATTAGGAGGTAGGGCCTTTGGGAGGTGATTAGGTCATGAGGGTGGAGCCCTCATGAATGAGATTAGTGTCCTTATAAAAGAGGCCCCAGAAAGCCGCCCTCACCCCTCTGCGATGTGAGGACACGGCGAGAAGATGCCTTCTGCAAACCAGGTAATAAGCCCTCGCCAGATGCTGAATCTGCCAGTGCCTTGACCTTCGACTTCCTAGCCTCTAGAACTGTGAGAAAGAAATGTTTGTTGTTTAAACCATCCAGTTTATGGTATTTTGTTGTAGTAGCTTGAACAAAGACAGTGCTCTAACAAATTCAATACCTCAAGCACAGACATTTAGCAGAAATATCTGTTGTAAGAAATAGCAGTGATCCAATACAGTGTAGCATTATGTTTGAGAATAGGTTATGGTAGTTCTATTAGAACATTAGCATGCATTGGAACCACCAGGCGGACTTATTAAAACATGGATTGCTGGATCCCACTCCAGAGGGTCTATTTCAGTAGGTTTGGGTTGGGGGCTTGAGACTGCATGTCTTACAAATTCCCAGGTGATGTTGATGCTGTTGGTTTGGGGAACCAATGGACCATAACATAAAGAGGCCTAAGTCTAAATTCTGAATTCTGACTCTTTCACTTGTAAAGTGAGTAAATTTTTAAAATTTTCTTATCTGTAAGAATACAGATATTAGAATTTGTTATCTATCACATGGTGTTATTATGTTAGATGAAATAATATATATATAGCATATAGAACAATGCCTAAAACACAACAAACATTCAATAGAATAGTGATATTTTTCTGGCCATTTATATTTTTCTTCCAAAGTTGGTCAACACTGAAACTCTGAAGTGCTAACTACATACCTCATTGTTAGTTCTGGGAGGGAGAGGGTGTGTGAATGTGTTTCCAGTGAGAGACAGAAAAAGAGATTTCTGTACAAATATATCCAGAAACATTATCATACATTTCCTATTATTTTCTTAAATATGACTGTCATTATTTACTTTTGCTAATTACTTTTGCTAATCTGAGGCTAATTAATGTAGTCTGGAGCTACCATAAATTTCAATAACATAAGCCATTTTTAGAATCCAGATTATGAGAACGATCAGTTTACATTACCCAAATTTTCCTATCAGATTCAGCATAAAAAACATACCTTGTTATTTTATTCATATTTGTCTCCCACTAAGCATCTAGCCAAATGCTCTGGAAACAAGCATTTATTAAATGTCTGCTAAAAATTTTAATTCTTTCAACCTACAACTTACTCATAAAACTCGACAAAGAAAAAACCTTTGTGAACAAATGCAAATACTTTAACTAAAAAATAAAGTTTTGTTATTTTATTGGTTTTATCCTATTTTGCTGTAATTGCATTGACCTCTCAAATAAGAATCTGGCTGAAGATTGTTGATCTGCCTTTGTATATGATTAAAACATATATAAGAGTGGTAAAGCACAACAGATAACTTCTTTGTCCCAAACTTTAAAAAATTTTTACCAATAATAAGACTTTGAAAAACCAACCCATTGGTTCACTCAACAAATTGATATAAAGTAGCATTCATAGTCATACATTAAAGTTCTATCTTGGGGCAGTGGTAGAATATTTAATAAATTTGGGGATGGTGGAAACCGTACTGCCAAGGAGATGAAATGCCTCATCAAAATACAAAATCTTCCAGATTATTAGTTAGAAAGGAAAATTGGATTGAGTATAGTTAAGAAAATAACTTATTAACGTAGCTTACTTAGTTAAACTATTTAGTTTCTGTTCCCCAGCCTGAGATGAAGATGGGAAGCCTTGGCATCCAGGGGACTGTTGGGGGAAGGGAAAAGAAGCATCAGCTCCCACTTGTCTGGTTTAGGATGGGCTACATGAAGTCTTCTTCATTCTCCCTTGTTCAGTGTTATATGTATGATGGTGACTGGCTATCAGAAAAGAAAACTACAAGCCAATATCTCCAATGAACATAGGTGCAAAAATCTCTGAGAAAATACTATCAAACCCAAATTAATAGCATATTAAAAGGATCATACATTATGACCAAGTAGGATTTATCCTTGGAATGCAAAGATGGTTCAACATAAATCAATTAATATGATATACTACATCAACTGATTGAAGAATAAAAATCACATGATCATTGCAAAAGATGCAGAAAAAGCAATTCANCATTTATATTTTTCTTCCAAAGTTGGTCAACACTGAAACTCTGAAGTGCTAACTACATACCTCATTGTTAGTTCTGGGAGGGAGAGGGTGTGTGAATGTGTTTCCAGTGAGAGACAGAAAAAGAGATTTCTGTACAAATATATCCAGAAACATTATCATACATTTCCTATTATTTTCTTAAATATGACTGTCATTATTTACTTTTGCTAATTACTTTTGCTAATCTGAGGCTAATTAATGTAGTCTGGAGCTACCATAAATTTCAATAACATAAGCCATTTTTAGAATCCAGATTATGAGAACGATCAGTTTACATTACCCAAATTTTCCTATCAGATTCAGCATAAAAAACATACCTTGTTATTTTATTCATATTTGTCTCCCACTAAGCATCTAGCCAAATGCTCTGGAAACAAGCATTTATTAAATGTCTGCTAAAAATTTTAATTCTTTCAACCTACAACTTACTCATAAAACTCGACAAAGAAAAAACCTTTGTGAACAAATGCAAATACTTTAACTAAAAAATAAAGTTTTGTTATTTTATTGGTTTTATCCTATTTTGCTGTAATTGCATTGACCTCTCAAATAAGAATCTGGCTGAAGATTGTTGATCTGCCTTTGTATATGATTAAAACATATATAAGAGTGGTAAAGCACAACAGATAACTTCTTTGTCCCAAACTTTAAAAAATTTTTACCAATAATAAGACTTTGAAAAACCAACCCATTGGTTCACTCAACAAATTGATATAAAGTAGCATTCATAGTCATACATTAAAGTTCTATCTTGGGGCAGTGGTAGAATATTTAATAAATTTGGGGATGGTGGAAACCGTACTGCCAAGGAGATGAAATGCCTCATCAAAATACAAAATCTTCCAGACTCTATAAAGAAAAAGTAACAGAGTTTTAGTGGTTATATCTCCATGAACAAAGCTCCCACTAAAATTAATATTAGCATTGTAAGTCACAGTACAACATGACATTAACATTTTCAATTAAAAAAGTAAATTTTTAAAAACTGGTTTTTTTTTTTAGCTTGAGACTATAAACTTAAAAGCTCTAACTAGATTTAATTTAGTGTAGTTCAATAACTATTTATTTTATCATCTTGTTTTATGCTCTATCCTTGTATCTCCAAAGTCATCTTGCAAATTTATCAGTTTTTAAAATTTCTATGATTATCGATTTATGTATTTTATTTTCTTTATTTCATAAAATAAGTGAATTTCAATATATTCACTCTTGTATTTAACAAGTATTAATCTTTAATAACATTGTAAAATACTGAATGAATATTGATTTATTAAAAAACAAACTGGTGAAAATATTTAAAAGATGTATGTTTATTTATAAGTACTTATTCCTGAAACATATTTTTGTAAATTACTCTGAAAAAGGAAAAACTAAACAGGCGTTAATTATCAAGTTATAGTCATTTTTTTCTTTCAGAAATAATTGGAAGAAATTATTTTTGCTCACTATCAATTTTCTTTGATCCTATGGACTTTCAACATAAAAATGGGCAAAATGCATTACTGAAACTTAAAAAGTACTATTTGGCTATGGAGAAACAACATTTTCAATAAGATTTTTTGATTGATTTTGATATATTAAATATCACAATTATTAGTTAGAAAGGAAAATTGGATTGAGTATAGTTAAGAAAATAACTTATTAACGTAGCTTACTTAGTTAAACTGACTCTCAAACTGAATATTTATTACTAAGGTTCTGTACATATTTCAAGAAACATAGTAGATCACTATAAAACAAACTCGTGATTCTACAAGAGGTTATACATTGTGAAAAAAATTTGCTGAACAAATTGTAATTACTAACAGCATTTAAGGGACTTTCTCTTATAAATTTATTGTTAAAAATGTGCACTGGTCAGTACAGTAGCCACTAGTTGTATGTGGCTATTTAAATTTAAATATAAATTACAAGTACATATAATCACATTCCATTCTTGAGTCACACCAGCCACATTTCAAGTGCTCAATAGTCACGCGTTACCAATGGCTACCAAATTGAACAGAGAAGATATAGAACATTTCCATCATTGCAGAAATTTTTGGTGGGCAATACTACAATATTTTCTCTTATATCTGTATAGTTTATTTAATGAGCACTTCATAGTTGATTGTTAATTGCATATCACTATGTGAGCCTTCAATGAGTTTACATGTTAGGTAATCATTTTATCTCTCACAATATAAAATGCATTTTAATTTAATAATTGAAAAAATTATATTTACAGCTCTACTTTGTTTATATATTTTACTGTTCTGTGTAAAACATTTTAGGGAAGATTTCATATATTTAATAAGAAATAAATATTTATTAAACATTTCATCTAATCAGTATGGCTTAGATATTTTGGTGACTGTCTTGGAAATATTGGTGGGATAAACCAGTAATAGGCAAAATAAAGTTAAGGCTAGTGATGTCACTTGAAAATTTATGTTCAGCAGTAGACCGGGGGATATTTATAAGCATCAGAACTGAACACTACTTCTCTATAAGCACTGCTTGCATGATACCATTGTGATCCATGATCACATTTTATCTCTTCTCTTTATTGAAAGGATGGCCCTTTGATCACCAAATTAATGAAAGGCTATGAATTTGGTTAATTCCTCCCTCTCTAGTCTCTCTAGGCCTTAATAAAATAATAACTAGCATCATTTAAAGGCTTGCTATTGTACAAGAAAGTGACCCTCAAACTTAGCATGAACTCATTACCTCACAATTTTCATAACTGATTGAGTAATTAACATTATCTTTGCTCTATATTTGAGTAAATTGATGTTCACTGTAGTAAAGTCATTGTTCAAGGCTGCACAGCCATTATAAGCAAGAAAATAAAATTGAGTGCTCTGCTCTTAACTGCTCTTATTTACATTTCATGGTGTGACCTTCCAAAGGCATGTTAACTTACAAATGTGGTATATACCTTAAAACATTTATGAAATTCACAAAGTTTAAGAAAAAAAAAAACTACTCAAAAAAGGATACAGGGAGGGAGGGAGGGAAGGAGAGAGAGAGAGAGACAGACACAGAGACAGAGAGAGAATAAAGCATCACAGGTGAGAGAAAAAATAGAAGAATGAAAAGTTGAGGAAATATGAAATAAGAGTGTAACTAATGACAAGAAAAAAAAGCAAAACATGAATTTATGCCCATTGCTTTATAATTTAGACAATACTGTCTAGCAAAGGCCCCTCCTTTAAAAGATACTGTGGATACCTACTAGTTTCTAGATGCTCTCAGATGATTGAATTACAAGAGTGAACTAGACTGGTGGAATTTCATTGCCATTCTTATGGAAGGAGAAAGCTATTAGATGTGTACTATTTTAGACATGCAAATCTATTCTGATCAGTTGACATTTGGGTAAAAGTCAGAAATTGTAATTAAGGAAGGCTACCAAACTAGAAATACTAGTACCTAAGAATAATGTGTTAACTTTTGTTTTGCATTGCTTTTCTAAACAGATATATTACAGAAAGGAATCACAACAACTAAAGGTAGAAAAAGCTATCTTCACAAGTGCTATGTTTGATGGAACAACAAGTATATGAAAAAATGCTCAACATCATTAAGAATCAGAAAAATGCAAATCAAAACCACATCGAGATGTCATCTCACCGTAGTTAGACTGGCTATTACCAAAAAGACAGAAATAACAAATGGTGGCTAGGATGTAGAGAAAGAGGAATGCTTATACACAGTTGATGGGATTGTAAATTAGTACAACCATTGTGGAAAGTAGTATAGAGGTTTCTCAAACAACTGCAAATAAAACACCTTAGGGTCCAGTAATCCCACTACTGGATATATATATATATATATATCCCCAAAGGAATGGAAATCATCATGTCCAAGGGATACCTGCACTCCCATGTTTATGGCAACTCTATTTACAATAACCAAGAGTTGAAAACAACCTAAATGTCCATCAAGGGACCCTGGATAAGGAAAATGTGGTATGTATACACAATGCAGTACTACTCAGCTATAAAAAAGAATGAAATTCTGCCATTCGCAGCAACGTTGATGGGCTTGGAGAAAATTATGTTAGTGAAATAAGCCAGGTACAGAAAGAGAAATGTCGCATGTTCTCACTTATAAGTGGGAACAGAAAATAAATAAATAAGTAAATAATAGTAATAACAATTTGAGCTTTCAGAAGGAGAGAGCAGAACTATGGTTGCTAGAGACAGAAAAGGGGAAGGGGGAGTGTAGAAGTAAGAGGTTGGTTAATGGATATAAAACAGCTAGATAGAAAACATAAGTTCTATTGGTGTACAGTTGAGCTAGGCATCTACAATTAAGAATAATTACTGCATGTTATCAAATGGCTAGAAGACAGGACATTGACTGTCCTCATCATACATAAATGATTAGGTTTCATAATGATGAATATGCTAATTACCCTGATTTGATCATCACATATAGTATGCATATATTGAAATATAACTCTGTATCCCACAAATATGTATAATCAATATGTTCCAATAAAAAATATTTTAGAAAATTGAATCATACACTAGGTATTCTTTTGTGTCTATCTTCTTTTATATCATTTTTTAAAAGAATCACTCATGTTGTCCTATGTAAATTACTCTATTAAATTTCATTTTTACATATTATGTACGATTTAGCTATCCTTGGGAAATTTGGGGTGTTTCTAGATTTTAGCTATAATGTAAAATAGCACAATGAACATACTTATGTGCAACACTTGTATATTTATACACACGTGTGTTAGTTATATACCTAATATTAAAATGGCTTGATTATAGGGTACACATATCTTCAAAGTTAATAGACACTTCCAGTCTTCACAGTTCTTGCAATAACATGCACAGAGCCAGTATTGTATGAGAACTCTCCTTGCTTCGTGTGCTCACCAGCATTTGGTATTATCAGTCTTTTCAATTTATTCATTCTTGTGGTCATGGAAATAGTGTCTAACTGTGTTTTAATTCTCATTTTCAATTCTTATATACTAGTAAACTTGAGGCCATTTTATATTTAGACACTGTTTCATGAGGTGCCCAATAAATCTGTTTTTGATTTTGTTTTTGTTTTGATTTTTGTCTGTTTTTGATTTTTTTTTTCCTTCACGTGTGCTTTATTTACCTCCAGCCTCTGTTTTGTTTTTTTTTTTGTCAATATACAATGTAGTTAGTTATTGTGTCCCATCACCAAAACCTCCC
>NW_007731251.1:164946-165361 GCF_000696425.1 Galeopterus variegatus | reverse complement strand
GGAGACTTGGTGCTCACAAACAAATACCATAACTGTCTGTAATATTGCTGGGCTGAAAGCTCTTCCATTGGTATTGCTTGATTTATTTTTCTCCCTGTTTAGGACAAATCAATTTTCTCCTTTTGAGATAGTCAGTGGAAGACTCATGCACTTTGAACAAGCAGGAAGGGGCTCTGGTATGTTAAAAGCGGACTTTTTACAATACTGGAAAAGCCTAGTAAATATTATTAAAAGACCTATTAAGTTAGTCAGGAAGTCCTTACATGGTGCATTCTCAGGAGAAAAAGATAAAAAACATCATGACTTACAACCTGGAGACTTGATTTATTGAAAATAACATCAAATAAATAACTCCCTACTTCTGCATTGGAAGGGATCTTGCCAGGTATTGATAACTACTTTGGGGGACAGCTAA
>NW_007731251.1:161142-164258 GCF_000696425.1 Galeopterus variegatus | reverse complement strand
AGATACAATTTGAAATCCATATGCTATCATTGGCTAAATAACTGAAGACACTGTCAAAAGCTGCTCAACAAAAATATCTTAATTGTCACAGGTGGCACCAGATTAATAATAGTGGAGTAGATTATTTGTTAGCTAAATGTATTAGTCAGTTTTGTGTTGCTATAATAGAACTACCTGAGACTGGGTAATTTCTAAGCAAAAGAGGTTTATTTGGCTTACGATTCTGGGACAGCTGCATCTGGGATGGGCCTCGGGCTGCTTCTACTCATGGCGGAGAAACAGCAGACAGCTGGCGGGTACAAGCAGATCACATGACGAGAGGAAGCAAGAGAGAGGAAGAAAGAGAGAGAGAGAGAGGACGTGCCAGGGTCCTTTAAACTATCAGTTCTCACAGGAACTAATAGACCGAGAACTCACTCATTACCCCCCCCCAGGGACCGCATTAATCCGTTCATGAGGGATCCACCCCCATGACTCAATCAGTTTCCAATACTGCCACATTGGGGATCAAATTTCCACATGAATTTTGGAGGGGACAGCACACCCAAACTCCATCATTCCGCCCCTTGCCCCCCAAAACTCATGTTCCTCTCCCATACAAACTAGAATCATTCCATCCCAACAGTCCCAAAAGTCTTAGCTTGTTCCAGCACCAACTTAAAAGTCCAAAGTCCAAAGTCTCCTCTGAGACCAAAAAGTAAAATCCTTCCAGCTGTGAACCTGTAAAAGTCAAAACCAAATTTATCTATTGCCAAGATACAATGGTGGAACAGGCATTGGGTATACATTCCCATTCCAAAATGGAGGAATAGGCCAGAAGGAAGAAAAAACATTCCCCAAACAAGTTCAAAACACAGCAGGGCAGACATTATGTCTTAAAGTTCCAAAATAACATTCTTTGACTCCAAGTCCTGTATCCTGGGCACAATTGGGCATCTGGGCCCACAAAGCCTTGGGCAACCTCTCTTCCACAGCTCTGTGAGGCACAGCCCAGTGGGCAGCGCTGGTGCCTGCAGCTTTTCCAGGCTGGTGTTGCACATTACCCGTGGCCCTGCAGTTCTGGGGTCCTGGCAGAAGCCCTGCTGTCTTGGCTCTACTAGACATTTGCTGTGAACTGGTAAAAATCAAAACCAAATTTATCTACTACCAAGACACAATGGTGGAACAGACATTGGGTATACATTCCCATTCCAAAAAGGAAAAAGCCAAAAGAAAGGAGAAACAGGCCCCAAACAAGCCCAAAACCCAGGAGGACAGACATTAAATCTTAAAGCTCCAAAATAATCTTCCTTGACTCCAAGTCCTGCATCCTGGGTACAATGGGGCATGTGGACTCCCAAAGCATTGGGCAGCCTTGCTTCCACAGCTCTGACAGGCCCAGCCCAGTGCACTGCACTGGTGCCTGCAGCTTTTCCAGGCCTGGGTTGCACATTACCATTGACCCTACAGTTCTGGGGTCTGGATGGCAGACCTGCTGCCTTGGCTCTACTAGAAGTTTTGCTGGTGAAGGCCCTCTGTGAGGGCTCTGACCCTAATTTCCTGCTCACCACTGCTCTAGTAGATGGCCTCTGTGATGGCTCTGCCCCTGTGACAGGTCTCTGCCTGGGCCCCCAGGCTTTTCCATACACCCTCTGGAATCTAGGTGGAGGCTGCCACACCTCCACTGCTCTTATATCCTGCTGGCCTGCAGACAACACAATGTGGATGCCACTGAGGTTTCAGGATTCTACTCTCCAGAGCTGCTGCACAAACTACACTTGAGGCAGGGATGCTCCAGCCACAGCAGCTGGGATGCTGGTAGCTTGTTCCTGAGGGCAGCTGCGTCCCAGGTCTGTCCTCTGTGACAACTCAGTCCTTCTAAGCCTCAGGACCTCTGATGGGAGGGGCACCCTTCCAGACTTCTGAAATGCCTTCAGGGCCACTCTCCCATTGTCCTTCCTATTAGCATCTGGCTGCCTTACCCCAAGTTAATGCCTTTAGCAATCAGTTTATGTGCTTCACACTTGTGTTTTTCTCCTGCTCTACACTTCTCTACCAAATGGCCAGGCTACAAACTTTCCAAATCGTTACACCCTGCTTCCCTTTTAAGTTCTGGCTTTATATCAGCCTTTGCCACCATAACTCAGAGTAGGCTGTTAGAAGTAACCATGCAGCTTCCTTAATGGTTTTCTGCTTAGAAATTTCTCCTGCCAAACATTTTGGTTCACCACTCTTAAGTCCCACCTTCCACAATGTCCAAGGGTATGGACACAATGCATCCAAATTCCTTGCGATGTTGTAGCAAGGGTTATCTTTTGTCCAATTCCCGATAAGTTCCTCATTTCTATCTGAGACCTCATCATCTGCAAGAAGCTATTCCAATGGGCCTGTTGAGTTTTGAAAGGGGAAAATAAAATTTGATCTCTGAATGGCATATTATTGTTTTCTAATAACTTCTTTCATAGGGCAGCAAATAAACACTGAGGAAATATGTACAGTAAATTTTGAAATATATAAAATCTTAGCCAGACTCTTTACAAGACTTTATAATGTAATTAAATTGTACCAATTTTCTGTTTTACTGTTTTAGTCAGTTTTGTGTTGCTATAACAGAATTACCTGAGACTGGGTAATTTATAAAGAAGAGAGGTTTATTTGGCTTACGATTCTGGGACAGCTGCATCTGGGATGGACCTCAGGCTGCTTCTACTCATGGCGGAAAAACAGCAGGCAGCTGGCAGGTACAAGCAGATCACGTGGTGAGAGGAAGCCAAAGAGAGAGGAGGTGCCAGGGTCCTTTAAACAATCAGCTCTCATGGGAACTAATAGTGTGAGAACTCACTCATTACTCCCCTCTCCCCCAAGGAGAGTATTAACCCATTCATAAGGGATCTGCCCCCATGATTCAATCAGTTTCCAACACTGCCACATTGGGGATCAAATTTCCACATGAGTTTTGGAGGGGACAACATATCCAAGCTCCATCACTAAACAGTCCTGGTTCCTTTATAGATTTTCTAAATTGTCTTTGAAAATTGAACATTTTTCTATAGTTCATCTCTCTCCTCTCATATTGTCCCAAAGGCAGAGAAAGAAGACCAGATAGCACTTTGTGTATTCTTCCCAGACATCTGCAT
>NW_007731251.1:158818-160656 GCF_000696425.1 Galeopterus variegatus | reverse complement strand
TTTTCATGTTATTGCAGGCAGTAGCGTTGCCAGTTATCCTTCACCACATGACCCATGTTAACAGTGAAAAGAGAAAATCAACAGGTTAAAGGCTAAAGAAAGCATCTAACCAGGAACAGGGATTACGTCCCAGGTAGCACTAAGGTCCTGCATCATTAGAGAGTTTCAAGCAGGTAAAATGGGGCATTTGCATTCAGGTGCAAGGGAAAGCTGTACACAGAGTATCCATATATACTTGGTCAGTTTCCTTGTATTGTACAATGTGGGGGGTACAGACATTAGTGCCACAACTTCATTACTCTTAATTTCTTTGTGATTTTCAAGGTTCATAAATATTTCCGCTGAAGTCAGCTTGTCCAAATGGGGTCCCTGATGTCACTACTGGAATATTGCCAAGGTGTCATCTACATGCCTTTTTCTTCAGTTTCCAATGAGATTTTTCTCACTTCTCTTCAGTCCCTCCCGAGGTGTCTTGACAGACATCCATCTAGCACTGAAGTTCTCCTTTGAGGTCCAGCTTCTGCTCTGTCTCATAGCCAATGCCACATTTGGTAGCTATTTATTAGTGTAGCATCCCATTTCCAGGTAGCAAATTTAATTTCAGTTACCTATTCTAGTTAAAAATCCACCCACAAGACATGGCAGTTTATATGAAATTATTACCACCTTTGGTTCTCTGGCTTAGAAAATCTTGCAGGCTAGCTAATCTCCCAAACACTTGCAGTATGTAGGGCAGCATCTAAGAAAGATTATGTGGAAGCACAACTGGACTTGTGTCCAAGAAGCCTCACTGGAGGCTCACAGTGGGTGCTGCTGGAGACTCGTGGGACTGTCAGTGAGCACACCTACTCATGGTCTTTCCATGTTGTTCTACCAGTGTGGCCAAAGGGTAGTTCCTTTGGAGTGAGCAGGGGTAAATCCATGTTGGGAGCAAAACTCGCATGGGCTCTAGGCATATGTAAAAAGACAGAGGTTATTTTTGTTTTGCTTTCTAAATCTTAGCATGCATTTTTCTGAGTTTCCTCTTTTTCCACAGGTAGTTGCTGTTTTGAACCCTGGTTAAGGGGCAAGATCACATTATTTATGCAAATGTAAAGTTGTTTTCCAGTTAGCCTGGAGCTGCAAACTTGCCACCAGACATGTACTATCCAGACCCTGAGAAACCAACAATGACATCAGTGAGGCTTTGTTGATTCTTCCCCAAGCAAAATCAATATCTTGCAGGACCCTAGGACAGTGTCAAGGAGGAGAACGGAGGCTGGACAGAGACTTGGTGAAACCATGCACCAGGTTTCTTGCATGGGGTCAGAACAGCTCATGTCTCCCTCCGTCCTGCTTTTCATTTCCCACATTCCATTCCCTCAACCCTCTTTTATACCCCTCATTAAATCAGCGTCCTTGAGATGGCTTCAGTCTGGCGATTCTCCTTCAGCTTTCCCAGACACATGTGCTAACCTAACATCTCTCCTCAGGTCACTGCTCTTCCTGAATAAGGGTTCACTTCATTTTCACCACCATTTCACTTTTAGGCTCTTTGTTTTGGTTTGGGGACAGGCAGCAGACTTGGGTTTGGTAACAGATGTTTGGGCATCATTCATCCAGTAGCTGAGTATCCCTGAATAATAGGCTTTGGTAAACAAAGCCAGAAGATGTCTGCCCTGGGTAGTTTCACCCCCAGCCTCTGTGGAAGTGAACCTGTGGGTATCAGCTGCCTGTGGTAGGTGAGTGCTTAGGCATGGATTTTGGGGACTTTCTCTGTTCTTCTAGAAGCTGTGTTAACCACTGATTTGCCACCCTTTGGTTGGTAATGGAAAGTAGCATTTAAGGGATTATGGGTT
>NW_007731251.1:132989-158808 GCF_000696425.1 Galeopterus variegatus | reverse complement strand
TCCCTACAAAGTCCCTAATTCCTTTTAGCATATGGTCTTGATACCCTTCACAGTCTTTATCATATGTGCTAGTTGAGGGTTTCACAGAACAAACACTGAGCCAAGGATTTATGTGCAAACACTTTATTGAAAGGAACAAAAAACACAGATGGAAGAGAGAAGTGAATACAGGGAAGAAAATCCATCCAATAAATCTTACATTATATCAGCTATCACGGAACGAGCAGAGATTTCAATCAAATGGGGAAATTCTGGAAAATAGTATGACTCATACTTTAGAACAATCCCAGCTATGGGGCGAGAGAGAAAGTATACCCCTTGTCTTTCCATTGAGAGAGTACCTGATAGGGCTTAACTCCATGTCACATCATGCATTTGGCACAGTAGATTCCAGCTGGTGCTGACCACTGGCCACAGGATGGCATGAAAGGAGATGATGAGAGGATCCCAGGGAAGGGGGGTTGAACCCTGACAGCATCTACTGACCTGCCATTCACTGCAGGCCCAATTCTATCAATGTCCTTCTCCAAAAGTGAACTAGATTGTATAGAAAAGAATTTTCAGAGACAGAAGTAGATTAGAGGTTACAAGAAAAAGAGGGAGGGAATAATAAGTTATTTAAACAACTGGGTACAGAGTTTATGTTAGAATGGCAAAAAACTTTGGAAGTAGAGGTTACACAGCGTTGTGAATACAATTAATTCCATGCAAATGTATGTTTAAAACTCCTAAAAATGGAAATTCTTATGTTATATATGTTTACCACAATAAAAAATGTGAACCATAGTCTGAAAACATTCCACAAATGTTTAACTGCTATTCTTGAAGAAACCTTTAGAAAGTCTCAGGAAAAAATTAAACCATGTAAGACAACAATGCTTATTCTATTGATTTAATTATTATGCAATTTAAGATCTTGGTATACATCTTAAAATTGCAATCATGGGAAATAAAGGGCAAATAGAAGGAGGAAAGGAAAGAAGGAAGGAGATAATGTGGGAAGGAAGAAAGGAGGGAATGAAGGAACATAGAGAATGAAGGACCACAAAGAATGAAGAAAGATCTCAGAGTTATTCTAGGCTGTGTATTACTATAAATCATCTCACCAAATCAGATTACAGACCTAGATTGCCATTGTGAAGCTGAAATTCCCATCACTATTTCCAGGAAATAATAACATGGCAAAATGAGAAATGCAGGTTCGCTGCCAGGTTGCCAGGTGTAGCCAAAGCCTAGATAAGTATGATCCATATCCACCTCAGTTCCTTCCTTTATAAAACCAGCAGAATGATAGAAAACATTTCAAAAAGCATTTTCGGGATTAAGTACAGTCACACGTGTAAAGTAACAAGGACAGGCCTGATATGATAAGCCCTTTGCCTTAGCTAATATCTAATTTTTATTCCATTTTTTTTTCCAGGGAAAAACAAGACCAAAAGCAAAGTAAGGTAACGAATACCAACGTTCCAGAAGATGATCAGGAGAGACCATGGCAGCACTTGGTATGAAAACGACTTTAAATCTCAAGTTAGAATTCTTAGGCAAGGCTGTAAGAAAACTTACCAAAAAAGAAAATTTTAGGACACTGTATAGGATGAATATGCACAAAGGAATCACAAAGGGAGTGGCTGAGGAGGAAGTAATAGAAAAACAAAGAGCAGAGTAGGGGTGCTTAAAATAAAAATGTAACATATATGTTTTAGGAGCGAGTACCAGCCAGAAAATTTAAATACATAACATCTCCTTCTGGGACCCACAATGATAACTTGGTTCTGAGATCAGTGATGCTTCACAGACAAGAGGCTACTCTGCTGAGGAGTCTCCCCAAGGCCCCCTTCACATCCTTGTTCCTCAGGCTGTAGATGAAGGGGTTCAGCATGGGGGTGACCACAGTGTACATCACAGAGGCAATTGAGCTACTCTGGGAAGAATGGGTCACAGCAGAAGTTAGGTAGACCCCAAGTCCAGTTCCACAAAACAAGGAGACCACGGAGATGTGAGACCCACAGGTGGAAAATGCTTTATACTTGCCTGCAGTGGAGGAGATTCGCATTAAAGAGGAGACAATCCTAGAGTAAGAAAAGAGGATCCCTGTGACGGGAAACGCACCCACCAGTGCAGTTGCCACATACAAAAAGATGTAATTAATGAGGGTATCAGAGTGGGCCACTTTGAGTAGCTCAGCAAAGTCACAGAAGAAATGTGGAATCTCAGTGCCTGGAGAGAAGGTCAGCCTCATCATCAGAACAATGTGAACCAGGGCAACCCAGAAAATGAGGAACCAAGACATCAGAACCAACAGGACGCAGTGGTGGGGGTTCATGATGACTGTGTAGTGCAGGGGGTGGCAGATGGCCACATACCGGTCATAGGCCATCACAGTCAGAAGGAAATTATCCAGTCCAGAAAACATCATAATAAAATACATCTGAGTGAGGCACCCTATATAGGAGATGCCTTTGCTGTGTACCTGGATGTTCACCAGCAGCTTTGGGACCGTGGTGGAGCTGAAACAGATGTCAGCAAAGGACAGGTTGGAGAGGAAGAAGTACATGGGGGTGTGGAGGTGGGAGTCTGAGCTGATGGCCAGGATGATGAGCAGGTTCCCAAGCAACGTGATCAGGTACATTGACAGGAACAGTCCAAAGAGAAGGGCCTGAAGTTCAGGATCCTCTGAGAAGCCCAGGAGGAGGAATTCTGATATTTCTGTGTGGTTTTCTCCTTCCATGTAGCTGGGTGTCTGTTGGGGAAGGAGGCAAAGCAACATTCGATGAACAGGTAACTGACACGTTAGCTAATGATCACGTTATAATGTCACCATTGTATGAACATCCTTGACCCTCTATTGATTCCTTCCATTGATAATGATTTGATTAGCCTGATTGTGTCCTATTTTCATTTTAAAAGTGTATAATCATTCAGACTTTCTTTAATTTAAAGGAAATCACTCTCTTTTCTTCATCTACTCACTACTCTTAATTGTCCTGTTTGACTCTACAGACATAAACAAATTTCTTCTTTGATATGACCTTTCCAAAATACATGAAGACACTTCATGTCTTTTCCTTGATAATTCCCATACTTTCTCTGTTTTACTAGCTCTAAGGTAGTAATAAACACAAGGATTTTCAAGTTAGACAACATTTGTTCTGTGACCTGTTTCTTCCTAGGTATGTGAAGGTTAAGTCTCAGTGCTTTATATTTTTCTTTCTAAATGTGTAAGCTTTGGAGTCTCAGCAAATGAAAGCTGTCATTATTAATGTTATTAAATTTAACCTTTTATGATAATTATTTCAGATATATAACTCTTCCAACGTATAGTCTAGAGCTATGATTTAGAAAACAGGTTCTTGGGTCAGACTTCCTGGAATAGAACTTTGATCCAAAAGCTTACTGCTGCATGACCTTGTGCAAGTTATTTAAACTCTATTAGTAGTGAAGTCAAATGAGCTGAGGCATGTGATTTTTCTACTGTGGTTCCTATGACATTTAACGGACATACAATAAATGTGAACTTTTGTTCTTAATATCACAATAGACATGTCTTTCATGACTACCATTAATCAATATCCCTTATTAAATGGGGCAGCAATCAAAGGGGGAATACTGATCATTATGAATACAACAGATCTGTTACCTCTTTGAACTGTCATACAGCACTTCGAATTAACAAAGATCCCTATGGCACTTTCTTTCTCAGAATGCCTGCTGGGTGAAGTATTCCAAGAAGAGAAAAAAGCATGTGGACTTCATTCATGAAAAGAAGAAACAAAAATACACCACCATTAATATAATAACTACAGGTATGTGAGAGTGTGTGCTCATGGGTCCACAGTGTGAAGTGCAAATGTATTGTTCTAAAATCAATAGCTAATTATCAAAATAGTTGTGATGGATTTGATTAAAAATATTCAGGACTTATCTAAATGAAATCATCCTAAGCAAATTAAAAAGCCAATTTTAAACGCAATGTTGCCATTCTCTATAATAGAAAGGGGATCACTATTATTAGTACTAGTGAATGTTAATTAAAGACAAAATGTAATCATACAGAAGCAATTTAATGTTGGAATATGAATATTTGAGTTGAGACAGGAAGAATTGGTCATTGTTAATCAGGGGAAGTGAAAAAATCTATAAACATTCCAGACTGAAAGAACAGAATGCTAATCTGCATATGGCTCAGTGATCTTGGTGATGGAGAGGACTAGAGAGGCCAGAGGTGGAGGGTCAGGAGGGACAGAGTGTGTGAGCCCCACAGCAGAGCCTGTTGTACTCTTTCTTGATGTGTCCCTCATGTTGATTAATTTACGTTTACTTATGGATCTGAGATTGTGACTGTTTTTTTCTCATCACTTTTCTTTCCAGGGACTTAGAGGGTGTATGCCACAGAGAAGGTGTTCAACTAATACAAATGTTTGGTGTAAAAGATAGTCTGTGACCACAAGTGACAACTAGAACACAAAAGGGAAATTTTCAAGCACATCACCTGCCTGAATATAGACAATCAATTGGATAGTAAAATTAAATGAAATACATTTTAATCTATTTTTAAAGGAATAATATGTGATGAACTAGTAATACCTATTCTAGCAAAGAAAAGTTGGTTTAATATTGGGATATTTGTCTACACAGTTCATCACAAGAAGAGGTCAATGAAGAGAAATCATAACCACAATCACAATACAACAAAATGCACTTAAAATTCAAGAGCTAGGACTGTGGTTAGCCAACTCCAAAAAGATTCTCAGGACATGTAGAAATCAGAGGTACCTTCTTAACCCAATAAAGAATGGTTGTATGAAAACCACAGCCAAGAGTTTATTTTACATTAAAATAGAACATTTGTGTACAATTCATGAATAGGCCAAGGCAGGCTACTCCAACATTCACCTTTTGTTATTCTCCTGAACATTAAAATTGATTATTCATACAAAAAAAGGACATTGGCCTGTGAACCAAACATCAGAAATAATTATATTATTTGTATTATATTGTGGACTTTTAAGTAAAAAACTAACAACAACAATATTATAGAACTATTCGGTGATATCAATAAGTCTGATCTGCAGCCAAAATAGTTAGGTGAATTATAAAAGAAAATCCGATTCCATTAGGAAGAAACTAGAGAGTACCTCATGCATAGTAGATCTTCAGTGAGCAGTTAATAAATAAACAATGAAATACAGGAAATCTAACAGCAATCTACAATGGTTGGGAGAGAGTGAAGAAAATTTGGAAAAGACATTCTAAAAATACCACATTCCAAGAATGGCCATTTCTTAGTCTTGTTATAGACAGATATTCTAGAAAGAAAGAAAGAGAGAAGAAAGAAAGAATGCAGGGAAGAAAGAAAGAGAGAGACAGAAAGAAAGAGAGATGAACAATGAGATCTGGGAAAGTTTCCTTCTGGCAGAAAGCAAAGTCCCTTCAAGGTACAGGGACTTCACCTTCTTAGACTAAATAAATAAATATGGGACTGACCCAGGCTCATTATTCTAGATGTTAAGGCCAGTACCCACTGTCCTCTTTTTGTCTTACCACACACACCAGACCTCACTGGGACACACTGACACTCTGTGACTGTTATCACAGAAGCTTTGTCTTCTCCATGAACTGTCTCTGATAAACCCTTTAGGTTTTCAGCAAGGCTGCATCAGAGAATATCAGGTAGGGGCAGCGGGGACTTGTTTAAAGTCTCTAGTGTCCCATGGGTTGAATTCTCAAAGCTCCCTTATTAAGGGAATGTTCTATTGTGTTTCCACTCTCCAAATGATTGAGCCGCATGTGGTACAAAGAAAATATCAGAATGGATGTTTTTTGAGTATGTTTTGTGTCTATAGAAGCAGTCGTAGCCATAGTAAGAAAGAGATCAAGTTAATATTAACCAGTAAAACAGCCAAAGGAAAAAGAAACAGTGCAAGGAGGGAATGAAGGAAGTAAAAAGGAAAGGAAGGAGGGAAATAAGAAAGGAAATAAGAAAAAAAGAAAGGAAGGTAGGGAAGGAGGAAGGAAGGAACATGAAGAATGAAATAACATCTAGAGATATCCTAGGCAGTATATTACATTGAACCACACAAATCAACCAGAGTTAATATTCAGATTCCAGTATTAATTTAAAATCACATCACATTCTTATGAAAGTTAGGAGTGTGAGCTCACTGCCAGGTTAGAATGTTACAGTCCACATCAATGTCAGTCTCTTCCTTTGTGAAATGGGCTGATTCAGAGAAAATATTTCAAAGAAATTTTTTAAGGGTTAAATAATTTCATGTATGTAAAGCAACAAACACAGTGCTGATATGGTAAGCACTTTGACTTTAGTATTTTATAAATTTAATTCCAGTGATTCCAGTGAAAAACAAAACCACAACTAAACTAAGGTGAAGAAAATCTATGTTTGACAGGATAATTTGGGGAAAGACCATGACAGCACTTGACATTACTAGTGCCTTCAATCTGAAGATTGAATTTTTAGGCATGGCTTTAAAATAACTTAAAATGGTGGAACTTAAGGAGAGTGTGTGGATATACACTCATAAAGCAATTACTGAGGGAGTTTTTCAGACAACTAATAGAAAAATAAATCAAAGCAAAGTCATGGGTGATTTGTGAATAGAAATGAAGCATGTCTTATGGGGAAGAACAGGAGCCAGAGTATTTAAATTCACAAAGTGGCCTTAGGATCCCAGATGTGCATCTTGTTCTGAGGCCAGTGATGCTTCACAGACAAGAAGCAGCTCTGCTGAGGAGTCTTCCAAGGCCCCCCTTCACATCCTTATTCTCAGGCTGTAGATGAAGGGGTTCAGCATGGAGGTGAACACAGTGTACATCACCGACGTGATTGAGCTACTCTGTGAAGAACGGGTCATAGCAGAACTGAGATAAACCCCAAGTCCAGTTCCATAATACAAGGAGACCACAGAGATGTGAGACCCACAAGTGGAAAATGCTTTAAACAAGTCTGCAGTGGAGGACATTTACATTAAGGATGAGACTATCCTAGAGTAAGAGAAGAGGATCTCTGTGATGGAAAACACACTCAGCAGTGCAGTTGCTACATACAAGAAGACATAATTGATGAGGGTATCAGAGTGGGCCATCTTGAGAATCTGAGCAAAGTCACAGAAGAAATGTGGAATCTCAGTGCCTGTAGAGAAGGTCAGCCTAATCATCAGTAGAATATGAACCTGGGTGACCCATAGAATGATGACCCAAGACATGAACCAACAGGGCACAGAGGCGAGGGTTCATGATGACCGTATAATGCAGGGAGTGGCAGATGGCCATGTAATGGTCATAGGCCATTTCAGTCAGAAGGAAATTATCCAGTCCAGAAAACATCATGATAAAATATATCTGACTGAGGTACAATATGTAGGAGATGTCTTTGCTGTGTACCTGGATGTTTACCGGCATCTTTGGGACCATGGTGTAGGTTAAACAGATGTCAACACAGGACAGGATGGAGAGGATGAAGTACGTGGGGGTGTGGAGGTGGGAGTCAGAGCTGATGGTCAGGATGATGAGCTGGTTGCTGAGCACTGTGACCAGGTACATGAACTGGAACAGTCCAAAGAGAAGGGGCTGCAGTTCAGGAACCTCTGAGAGGCCCAAAAGGAGAAATTCTGATTGTTCTGTGTGGTTTTCTGCTTCTATGTAGCTCATGTGTCTGTTGGTGAATGACAAAAATCAATGTTCAATGAAGAGCCAACTGATTCCTCAGCTGGTCATCACTTTACAATGTCTCCCTTGGATGAACGTCCTTCAACCACTATTAAGACCTTCTACTGACAGTGACTCACTCAGTCAACTGGTTTACTGTTTTCGTTTTAAACGTATGTAATTGCTCACACTTTAAAAATGTAATTGAAATGTATCTCTTTTTATCATCTACCAATTAGTTTTAATAACTGTATTTGAATCTATGGACAGAGACCAATTTCTTTTATGATACAATCCTTCCAAAATAATTAGAGACATTTTATGTGTTTTCCTTGATAATCTCCATACTTCCTTTTTCTTCCTAATAGCTCTACAGTAGTGATTAAGACATGAATTTTTAACTCATACAACCGTTATTGCGTGACCTGATGCTTCTTCGTGATGTGACAATTAATTCTTAGTGCCTTATTTGTATCCCTAAATATGCGGTTAACAGTGTTACATTGTTGTGAGGTTTAAAAACTCCTTTTTCACACTTGGAATCTCATTAAATAATAGATGTCACTATCATTATTATTAAACTCTTACTTTTATGATAATTAAAATTACTTTGAACATATCTCTCTCCCAAGGTACGATGTAGACCTCTGATTTGGATAATAGGTTCTCGAGTCAAATTTCCTGTAAAAGAATTTTGGTTCACTGACTTATTGCTGTGTGACCTTGAGAAAGTAATTTAAGGTCTCTTAGTTGCAGATTCTTCACCTTAGTATTCCTTACATGGTAGAATTGAAGAGTGAATCAAATGAGACAGTGCATGGGATTTGGGATTTTTCTGCTGTGGTTTCCATGACATATAATGGGTATTTAATAAAGATGAACTCCTATTCTTTACATCACAATAAATTTGTATGACATGACTATCATTTACCAATATCCCCCTTAAATGGTGGAGCCGACCAGGTTGGAATTTTGATCATTATAGATATAACAGGTTTGTTACCTCTTTGGATCTCCAAAAGGCACTTCTAGTTAATGAAGATCCCTATCGCTCCTTTTTTCAGAGAATGCCTGCCAGGTGAATTCTTCCAAGGGGAAAAAGCATGTCGAATACATACATAGGAGAAGAAAACAAAAGCACACAACCATTAAAATAATATTCATGGGGTTCTTGAGAGTGTGTGCTCATGTGTGCATGCTCTTGAGTGGGGATATATCGTATTCACATCAGCAGAGTTAATTGCCAGAGTATATAATTGATCAATCTGATTAAAATTATTGAAAGCTTATATAAATCAAATCATCCTAGAAAGATTAAAATGCAAATTTCAGATTTAAAAATACATATTTACAATCTCCATGGTAGAAAAAGTGTCAGTATTATTAATGCCTACAGAATGTTAATTAATTAAAGACAGAAAAATTCAGAGAGGACCAATTTAGTATGGGAATTTATTTAGGTGAGACTTTTGTAAAATACAGCTGACGGAGGAAGGACAGGTCATTGTTAGTCGGGGTAAGTGAGCAAAGAATGAATATTCTAGGCTGAGGAGCAGAATGCAAATTTACATATGGCTCAGTGAGCTTGTTAAGGAGAGGATTTGGGAGGCCAGTGTGATGGAGAGAAGAGATAAAGGGCCCAAGAGACAAAGGGTGTGAGCCTTACAGTAGAGCATCCTGTACTCCTCCTTGATGTACCTGTCATGTTAGTGTCTTTATTCTTATTTGTGGGTCTGTGGTTGTGTCTGCATTGTCTCATATTTCTTTCCCAAGAGTTAAATGGTACCTATCACATAGTAGGTGCTATACAAATACAAATGTTAGATGTATAATAAAGTTTGAGACCAAAAGTGAGAACTATGGCACAAAAAAGAAATCGTCAAGCTCATCACATTTCTAAATACAGACATGAAATTGAATGGTAAGGTTAAATAAAATGCATTCTCATCAATTTTAAAAGAATAATATGTGAGGAACAAGTAATAAATATTCTAGGTATGGAAAGATGGCTTAGTACTAGAATGCTTTTAAACCTATTTTTTCATAAAAATAGGTGAATAAAGAGAAATAAATACAATTACAATACCAAAAATGCACTTGGAAAATTTAACAGTAATTACTGTGATTAGGAGCTAGGGCAGAGACACTCAGGATGTGAGGAAATCAAGAACAATATCCTCATCTGATAAAGAATGGATGCATGATATCCACAATGAATAGAATATTCTACATTACAGTTCTATGACATTCACATTAATTCATAAATAGGCCAAGTCATTCTACTCCAACTCCAATCACTTGATATTCTCCTGAACATTGAAGGAGTTTGCTAAAATGAGAAGGGGATATTGGCCTGGGTATCAAGCTTCAGAAATTATTAGGGCTTTTCCTCAATGGAAGTCTTTACTCATTACTGGTCTGTTAAGGTATTATATTTATTCATGTTTCAATCCTGGTAGCTTTCATGTGTCCAATAATTTGTTCACTTAAGTTTTCCATTATGTAGTTAGTTTTTCAGAATAGTCCCTAATGATTTTTGCTATCTCTGTGGTATCCATTCTAATGGGTTTTGTTTATTTCAGCCTCCTCTCTTTTTTACATTTGTCTAGCTAAAGGTTTGTTGATTTTGTTTATATTTTCAGAAGACCAACTCTTTATTTTGTTGAGTATTCACATTGTTATTATATATTATTTACATCTGCTCTGATTTTTATTATTTCTTTCCTTGTATTCATTTCGCAAATGGTTTCTTCTTTTTTTTAAAAAAGAATTTACTTTATTTTGTCAATATACAATGTGGTTGATTACCGTGGCCCATTACTGAAACCTCCCTCCCGCCTGCCACTCCCGCTCCCTCCCAACAATGTCCTGTTTGCTTGTTGTATCAACTTCAAGGAATTGTAATTGTTGTGCCTTCTTCTCTCCCCACCCCCCAGATTGGTTGTGTATTTATTTATTTATTTTTTTAGCTCCCACAAATAAGTGAGAACATGTGATATTTCTCTTTCTGTGCCTGACTTGCTTCACTTAATATAATTCTCTCTAGGTCCATCCATGTCATTGCAAATGGCAGTATTTCATTCTTTTTTATAGCAGAGTAGTATTCCATTGTGCAGATATACCACATTTTGGTTTCTTCTTATTTTGCTAATTCATTAAGGAGTAATGTTAGCTTGTTTATGTGATCTCTTTCTCCTTTTTTAATGTAGGTGTTTATTACTATGAACTATTCGCTTAGCATGGCTTTGCTGGGTTCTCTAGATTCTGATATATTTTGTTTCCATTTTCTTTTGTCTCATGAAATATTTAAATTTCCTCCTTAATTATTTCATTGATGTATTGGTTGTTAGGAGCATGTTGTTTAATTTTCATGTATTTTTACATTTCCTTGGTTTCTCTTGGCATTGATTTCTAGTTTTATTTCATTGTGGTCAGAAAAGACACTTCATATAACTTAGATTTTTAAAAATTTGTTGAGACTTGTTTTGTGTTCAATATATTGTCTATTCTGAAATATTCACCATGCTTTGGAGAAGAATATATACTCTGTAAATGTTGGATGGAATGTTCTGTAGATGTCTATATGGTTCATTTGGTCTAGAGTGCAATGAAACTTTAATGTTTGTAGATTTTTCTGCTTGGGTTATCTGTTGAGAGTGAAGTATTAGGGACCCCTAGTATTACTGCATTGTGGTCTATAGCTCCCTTTAGATCTATTAATATTTGCTTTATATTTTCAGCTTCTCCAGGGTTTGGTGCATATATATTTACAATTCTTATATCCTTTTGCTAAATTGACCACTTTATCATTTTATAACCACCTTCTTTGCCCCCTTTTTGCTGTTTTTGATTTAAGGTCTATTTTATCTGATATGAGTATAGCTACTCCTGCTCTTTTTTGGTTTTCATTTGGATGGAATATGTTTTTCCATCCCTTCACTTTTAGTTTATATATGTTCTTATAGGTGAACTGATTTTCCTGTAGACAGCATACAGTTGGGTCTTGGTATTTTTATCCATTTAGCCACACTGTTTTTTGATTAGAAGATTTAATACATTTGCAGTTAAGGTAATTACTGATAGGTAAAAATTTGCTCCTGCCATTATATTACTTGTTTCTAGTTTTTTTGTAGCTCATTTTATTCCTTCTCTTACTTTGTGTGTGTGTCTGTGTATAAGTGGTTTCTATATTAGTACATTTTGATTTCTTGCTTTTTATTTTTAGTGTATTTATTTAGTGTATTTATTATAGGTTTTTGCTTCATGGTTGCCAAAGCTTACAAAATCATCTTATGGCAAGTTGTTTAAAACTGATAACTATTTACCTTTGATCTCAATCAGAACATAAACAACAAAAAACTCTTCACATCGACTCCATTCCCCCCTCACATTTTACATCTTTTTATATTGCTTGTCCTTGAAAAAGTGATGTAGTTACAAGGATTGTGGGAAGGTGGCAGGGTAGAGGAACCCAGTATATGTTCCTCCTGCAGAAGAAAACCAGAACACACCCACTGCTACCACACTTGCTGTTGACATTGTCAGGACCAGGAGCCATTGCCTGTCTTTCCATAGTTAGTTTCAACTCACCCCATGTAGCTTCCACCTGCAGCATGACACCAGCCACTGAAGTGCCAGCCAGACAAGATGTGCAAAGGATCCCTGCCCACTCCATCACACCAGCCAGCCTGGCCATGTGCATAATTCCTGCTGTAGTAATGTGCAGTGTGTCTGCTGCCATAGAAATGCACCAGCCAGATCAGTTGGGCATGAGAACTCCTGCTGTTGCCACCTTCAGCACACTGCTATAGCTACACATACCACCCCCACACTAGTTAGAATAGCAATGTACAGGATTCCTGCCCATGCTAATGTACCAGCAAGCCCTGGCTGTGCATGGAATCCCCTGCCCATGATCCATCCTGGCTGTGCATGGGACCCCCCCATAACCACCTGTAGCCAGGCCATCCTTGCATGGGATCCTTGCCCATGCTGCCACATCAAGCAGACCAGCCATGTGTAGGACACATGCTGATGCTGAAGCAGTAGCTGGTCCAGGTGTCTGTTGGACTCTGGCTGCTAACTCCTGCAGTGTTGCTCCTGCTCCTGCTGGCAGCGATACAGACCATTGCCATTGCCACTGTACCAGTTAGATTTGCCATGGGAAGGACTCACCAGTGCCACCATGCATCGACACAAGAAAGGTCACAAACAGCAACCAGTAAGAGGTATGCCAGCATCCCAGTGGCCCAAACTACAGGAGAAATTGCATACCATGTGCAGCATGCATGACTGCCTTGACTCAGGAAAAGACACACACAGAGAACCCAGAGAGCACAGAAACACAGAATAGCCAAATTGTGTACAGAAGAAAATTCTCAGCCACCACTAATCTGTAGCATGACCACAAAGCTGAAGCTTCTCATTATAATTCTGGTTCTATTGAGCCTCCTAAGTCATCAATCAAAAAGGCTTAACACCAGTTCATGCTGAAATGGCACATCTGGGATCAAACCTGAATATCAACAGAGGTATGAGTAAGCAGCAGGAGCAGGCAGTCCAGACCCAAGGGGTAGACCAGACTGCAAGGTCTGCATTATACACCAACACCACTTCCTCAGTTTGCACTTGTGGCCTATTGTGGGAGTGAAGATGTCCTGTACTACTAGCTGAACTGAGAGAAAAATACTTCAGCTTTGTTTACAGAAGAGTTTGCTTTATATGTGAGTGCAAGCAAAAAATAGACCATGGCTTTGTTATAGCCAAGTTCAGGACTATCCTTGAAAATGAGTGCACAGAGAAAATCCTCCCAGTGGGTGGGGCTGCAAGCAGTGCATCTGGTTCTCTATTTTCTTGTGGAAAAGAAGTGATTTGAGGCCCTGTGACCATTTAGTTCTGAGATTGGAAGGGAAATGTCTGGAATTCTGGAGACAGGCATGTTGATGGACATAGAAGGGTAGGTGTTACAAGAAAATGTTTGTGTCATATATCACAGAAGAGGCATTGACAAACCAGGTAGGCACTCATTTGACTATGGAACATTTGCCAGCCTTTTTATTGGTGATCCAATGGCATGATAAGCTATGAACAGCGTGGCCACAGTGGTAGAGACTTCCATGTATAAAGTTCAATCTAGGTGCGTCTGACTCTTATTGTCCAAACTGTCAGTAAGAGAGACCAGAGCTGAGCTCTCAAGATGACACTATTTCTTGAGGAGACCAACAAGTCAGGTTGTGGTAAGTTGATCATGCAGGGCTCCTCTGATCCTTGAAAAACAAGCAGTGGCTCACGCTTTTGGTGTCATATCTAAGGATTCATTGCCAATCCAACATCATTAAAATATTCTTACATGTTTTTTTCTAAGAGATTCGTGGTTTGAGCTATTATATTTTAGCTATTCAACTACTTTTTGAGTTAATTTTTTAATGTGGTGTGAGTATGCCTGTGAAGAATAATGTAAGAAAGTAGTAGTTGTGAGGGAAAGTCTTCAGACTACAATGCAGATCTGATATCTGTGAAATGACTGGGAGACAAAGGGAGTGTAAGGTATGGAGAGTCTCAGATCGTAGTGCAGTGATACCAAAGTTTTATCCAGACTGATTGGTTGTCCTTCGATAAAGACACCCATAGGAGGAATTATACATCCTCCATGGCTGAGCATGCACTAGTATCCATTCCATGTTTAGTTCATGGTTGGTACTGCCCAAGGGGAACATAGACTCAGCAAGGACAAACTGGTGGATCCAGTCAAATGATGGTTATGGTAGACAGTCAATTCTGCCCCCAAGCAGAATTTTGGTGAGGCAAATTTCATGCCTCCTACACTCTACCCCTTGCATATACAGATCTACTCTATGAGGTTGTGGGACTACCTCTTCTATGGTCCCCATGGCCTTTCATTCTGAGGGAGATCTTAGAAGAAAGAAACTAATGATACAAACTACAGCATTCATTACTGCAGTTAGTGTTGAGGTTACAACAGTCTCATCCTCTTTTTCTCTACTATCCCTTGTAAATTTCCTTCACCCTCAGCTATCATCTTAGCATCTCAAATTTGACTACAAATATGTAAAATGGCTCTATCATAGTATCATAATAAAAAGGCAAGTTTGAGATTGGAAATTGATGGTTTGCTTTTTTATGTCTGTAAATGTTTTATGGTCTTTAATACCTAATATTGCAAACATCAGTATCAAAATTGGCAAAGGTTATTAACTTGTACTTTATAGAAGAGCCATACATGATCAGAAAACATAGGGAAAATATTCAGACTTCCTAATAATCAAAGGGGTTAAAAATAAAATGGACAATAGATGCTAGTTCTATATATTAAATCAGTAAGAATATTATAACATAATTACTTTCATTTTTCACCATAAAAATGGAACACACTCTTAACTATCATAGGGGATAGAAATAATACAAAATTTCAGATTATAAATTTTTTCCTGACCATACACATATATACAGGGAAAAGGTTAAAAGCAAAGAGACGAAAGAAAGAAAGAAAGAAAGAAAGAAAGAAAGAAAGAAAGAAAGAAAGAAAGAAAAAAGAGAGAGAGAGAGAGAAAGGAAGAAAGAAAGAAAGTCAGAGGCATGACACTACCTGACTTCAAATTTTACTACAAAGCTATAGTAACCAAAAGAGCATGGTAGTGGCATAAAAATAGACTCTTGGACAGGTGGAGCAGAATAGAGAACCCAGAAACCACCCCTCAGTTTTACAGCCATCTGATATTTGACAAAGGCAACAAAAACATACCTTGGGGAAAAGACTGCCTCTTCAATAAGTGGTGGTGGGAAAATTTGATTTCCATATGCAGCAGAATGAAACTAGACATGCATTTCTCACCTTATACTAAAATAAACCCAAGATGGATTTAATACTCAAGTATAAGACCTGACACTGTAAAATTACTAAGGGAGAATATAGGTGAAATTCTTCAAGAACTAGGTCTGGGCACAGACTTTATGAACATGAGTCCAAATGCACAGGAAAGTAAAGGAAAAATAAGCAAATGGGACTATATCAAACTAAAAAGCTTCTGCACAGAAAAAGAAACAATCAACAGAATGAAATGGCAACCTTCAGAGTGGGACATAATTTTTGCTAACTCTGCATCCAACAAGGGATTAATATCCATAATATAAAAAGAACTCAAGCAATTACACAGTAGAAAAACAAATGATTCAATTAAAAAATGAGCAAAGGAGCTGAATAGAAATTATTCTTTTTCTTTTAAAAATTTTTTCATGTTTTATTTATTTTTTAAATTTAATTTTATTTTGTCAATATACAATGTGGTTGATTATTGTGACCCATTACCAAAACCTCCCTCCCTCCAGCCTCTCCCACCTGTGCCCCAACAACCTCATATCTGTTCGCTTGTTGTAGCAACTTCAAGGAATTATGACTGTACCAATGGCCAACATGTACATGGAAAAATGCTCAACATCACTAGTCATTAGGGAAATGCAAATTAAAACCATATTGAGATATCTAACCACAGTTAGACTGGCTTTAATCAAAAAGACAGAGAATCACAAGTGCCCACAAGGGTGTGGAGAGAAGGAAATGCTCCTACACTGTTGGTGGGACTGTAAATTAGTACAACCACTGTGGAAAATAGTATGGAGGTTTCTCAAACAGCTACAGATAGATCTTCCATTTGATGCAGCAATCCCACTTCTGGGTATATACCCAAAGGAATGGAAATCATCATGTCGAAGGGATACCTGCACTCCCATGTTTGTCATTGTTCTGTTTACAAGAAACAAGACATGGAACCAACCTAAGTGTTTATTCATGGATGATTGGATAAGGAAACTGTGGTATATATACACCATGGAATACTACTCTGCTATGTAAAGGAGTGAAATTCTCCCATTTGCAACTACGTGGATGAGCTTGGAGAAACTTATGTTGAGTGAAATAAGAAAAGCAAAGAGGGACAAATACCACATGTTCTCACTCATAATTGAGAGGTAAGAGAGCAAGTAGGAAGGAAAGAAAGACCACAGTGGTGTGTTGTATTTGCAGAGAGAGAGAGCCTATCTAGGGATACAAAGTGGAGTGGGGGAAAGAGGGATCGGGAGGGAAGTCAGCAATAATTGCATGGGGGACATGGGGTATAATCACGATTTGTAGTAATGGGCATGCTGCCAGTATGGATCTGGCATTGTATATTGGGCATGAGTGGTGACAATCAGCTTTGTATCTCATGAATATTCATAACCAATAAAAAATGTACTAAGAAAAAAATAATTTTTATGCAGATTGCATGTAGAAATGTTAAGGTTTGGGATATATTGGGTCCCATAAAATATATTAAAAAATAATTTCATCTGTTTCTTTTTATCCTGTTAAATGTGGCTATTAAAATTTTTAAAATTACATATGTGGTAATGTATTATATTTCTTTCGATTGTGCTGGTCTAGACAACGTGGAAGATGAAATAGAGCCCAGAAACATAAGAATGCAAGTCACTATATGGGGTAATTCAGAAGTATGTAGAAAAATAAAATTAAAATATAATACAAATATCTCCATGAACTTTAAAAAAAAATTTAGTCAAAGTATAATGTAATTGATTTTCATGTCCTTTTACTGATTCCTCCCTCTCCCTTCTCTCTCCACTCCCTCTCATCAGCATCATATATGTTCACTTGTTTTAACAAGTTCAAGGAATTGTGATTGTTCTGTCTTCTTCCCCACCCAGCCCATTGTTTGTGTATTTATTTATTTATTTTTAGCTCTCACAAATAAGTGAGAACACGTGGTATTTCTCTTTCTGTGCCTGTAACCTCATATGTTTTAACACCATACTGAAGCAACCAAAGAAGTGTCTGTCAAGTTAGAAAAGCTTTCCTGAACACTGCCTTATTTGAAAAGTTGAAGAAAATTAATTTCACATAAAAATAAGCAGCAGTAAAGTTTTAAAGTCAAATACCACCTAAGGTTATTGAAAAAAAAAAAAGAATATGTCAAAGTATAACATTTCTACAGAAGCTGAAAGCATGCCCCCCACAAAAGGTACACACAAAACAGACTGAAGCTACAATCTATTATTTCAATGCACTCTAAGGATAGAGGGGGTCAGTGTGCACATGTTACACTAATTAGGGTCTAAAGCCACTGCTGGCAACCCCACTTTCTTTGGTGAGGTACCCTTGTAATTCTTGCAGCCTCAGGGAGGTAGTAGAGGACTCACATGGCTCTCTTGGGCACAGACATAGGACTGCAGCACCAGTGAGCCTTCCCAGGGTTTCCTGCACCAGCAAGGGGACTTGAAAAGGACCCAGCATCACTCTTGGATGTATAACAGTTCACCAACAGCCCCAGCAACCACTCGTGTGGAGGTCACCTTAGCTAAGGAGATCCAAAGTGTCCCAGTAATGCTTTTAGGGAGACAGGGGTCTGCTCACAACCACAGCAGTTGAGCTCAGAGTGGCCACTCCAGCTGATAGCTTCAGAGAGCCCCAACATCCCTCTTGAGGTTGAAGGGTCTCACACAAAACTTCTAACACCTCACTAGAGTGCCCTACCTCAACAGTCATGCTGTAGACCATTCTAGTGTCCTCCTGAGAGTACAGGGCCCCACATACAATCCCAGGGACCCCACTCAGTGTCACCCTAAGCTACAGAGTACCCCAAAGCCTCTCCAGGGTGTACAGGACTCTGGATGGAGCACCAATGACACCACTGGATCACCCAATCTAGCTGAGGGGCTGCTGAGCACACCAGTATCTCCTTCAATACTAAAGTCCTAATCCTGACCCACAGGAACCCTAGGCAGTGTCATCCACTCAAACTGAAGAATTCAAATCACTAAATCACTTCAATGCACCTATCAGGGTCACAGGACACTAGCTAGGGTGCCAGTCAGTCTGCTCAGTCTCATGCACACCAGCCAAGGTGTGACAAGTCATCCAGGTGCTTCCCAAAATGTTTGAAATCTCACCCATGACCTTAATGAACAAGTGTCACACACTTCTGCAGTGATCCACTCAGTGTCCCAGTGCCTAGGCCATAGAGGCACTCACAGATAACTCTGACATTGGATACAAAGTAAACAAAAAACAGTAATGACCAATATGGATGCATGAGAAAAAATAAAACCCACTTGTAGAGCAGATATGCAAATAAGAAAGAGAAACTATATCTCACCACTTCAGAAAACCAACACACACTGAAGGCAAATAATAGGACAGAAAGGAAAAAAAAAAAAAGATGTTTAAAACAATCATTTAAAAATCACTAAAATGCCAGTAGTAAGACAACACCTTTCAATAACAACCCTAAATGTAAATATATTGAATTACCCACTCAAAAGACATGCATTCGATGTTTAAAACAATCATTTAAAAATCACTAAAATGCCAGTAGTAAGACAATACCTTTCAATAACAACCCTAAATGTAAATATATTGAATTACCCACTCAAAAGACATGCATTCACTGAGTGGATTAAATAGCTAGACTCAACTACATGCTGCCTACAAGAAACACACTTCAACTGCAAAGACTCATACAGATTAATAGTGAAGGGATAGAAAAAGGTATACCATGCAAATGGAAACCAAAAATGAGCAGGAGTAGCTATTCTTATATCTAATAAAAGAAACTTTAAGCCAAAAACTATAAAAAAACAAAGAAGGTTATTATATAATGATGAAAAGATCTATCCAGCAAGAGGATATAACAATCATAAATATATACACTCCCAACATCAGAGCACCCAGAAATACAAAGCAAACACTATTAGACCTAAAGAGTTTCCATTCTGCAAGAAGAAGAGTTCAGGAGATTGGCTGCAAAACATTGTGAATATAACTAACACTACTGAACTGTACACTTAAAAATGGTTAAGATGGTTCATTATATGCTCTGTGTATTTTACCACAATTAAATATAAACTTCAAAAGAAATGAAATACGGGTACACACTGCAACATGATTGAATTTAAAAATATTGAATTTGTTTATCAGCTCTAAGAGTTTTTTGGTAGAATCTCTTGCGTTTTCTACATATAGAGTCATGTCATCTACAAACTGGGACAATTTGACTTCATCTTTTCCTGTTTGTATGCCCTTTATTTCTTTCTCTTGTCTAACTGCTCTGGCAAGTACTTCCAATACTATGTTAAATAGGAGTGGTGAGAGTGTGTATCATTGTCTTGTTCTTGTTCATAAAAGAAAAGCTTTCAGTTTTTCTGTATTCAGGATTGTATTGGCAATAGGTTTGTCATATATGGCTTTTATTGTGTTAAGATACCTTTCTTCTTTACCTTGAGAGTCTTTATCATAAAGGAATGTTGAAATTTGTCAAATGGGCCGGCCCAGTGGCGCACTACTACAGTGCGCCGCTTGGGAGCATGGCGGTGCTCCCGCCGAGGGTTCGGATCCCACATACAGACCAGTTCCCGCTCACTGGCTGAGCGAGGTGCGGCCGCAACACCGAGGGTTGCGATCCCGTTGCTGGTCCCGGTCCGGTACGGGCATGACACTGAGGGTTGTGATCCATTGCCGGACACGAAAAAAGACAAAAAGGAAAAAAAAAAAAAAAAAAGAAATTTGTCAAATGCTTTTTGAGCATCTATTGAGTTGATCATATGGTTTTAGTTCTTGATTTTGGTTATGTGGTGAATCATATTTATTATTTATATTTTATTTTTTAAGTAATTTTTTTACCCAATAACTAAATCTGTACACCCACAGTATTGAAAATACATTAAAAAGAAAAGAGTAAAAAAATTCACCACCTTCCAACCAATCAAGCATGTCATTGTTACATGTTGGGGTATTTTCTTACAGTAGTTTTATATTTACTTAAATATTTAAGTACATATATATTTACAAATATAATGATGTATATGTATATATGCATGTATAAATTTACATAATGTTTTTGCATTTAAAATTTTAATTGTTTTCTCAGTTTGTGAAGATTTTTCATATATATAGCTTTAATAACTGCACAGTAATGTCCCAAATAACAAATATGCCATAAATATAACTGTTTCCATATTTTAAAATATTCTGATTCACCATTTTTAGCTATTATAAATATCCAGTGATATGTTCAACAGAAAAAATATAGCTAAATGCCAGATATCTGGTCTGGGATATTGACAATAGATTGAAGGTATGAAATGATTGTCTATGACAAACATTTTTTCCCCACTTCCATCTTTTCTGCCTACTAAACTTCGTATATCATTACACTTCTCATTTTGAGAATCTTCAGTGAATTTCAGTTGCTGCACAATATAATATCCCAACTTCATTTGCTGTTTTTCTAGACTCTCTCAACCTGAATTGACTGTAAAAAAGCTCTTATTTCCTGCTATTGCTTCCTCTCTAAAGATGTCACTTATTCATTCAGTGTCTTATTTCCCTTTCCCTCTTTTGCGTTATTGGATCTTATTAAGATCCTCTGTCCCTCCAACCCTCCCTTTTCCCTGAATCTGTCAGTTCCATCTTGGCCTCTCTTCCTGCACCCTATGATTTATATGTTTTTTTCATTTTTCTTATTGGTTATGAATATTCATGAGATACAAAGCTGACTGTGACCTGCCGTACCCATGATGTGGGGGCCAGATTCATACCCATTAACAGATATTGCATTTGTGCCCCATGTCCCCCTCTCAATTATCTCCAACCTCCCTTGCCCTCTCCCTTTCACCACAGTAAACTTTGTAGCCCAAGGAATGTTCTCTGCCTCTGCAAGACCAATGCACTACTGTGGTCTTTATTTCCTTCTTTCTTTCTCCCTTAGCTCCCACATATGACTGAGCACATGGGGTATTTATCCCTCTGTGCTTTATTTTTTTCTTTTCTTTTTATTTATTACAAATATTCATGAGATACAAGCTGGTTGACCCCCCCCACCACATGTTGTGAGGGCCAGATTTTTGCTGGGAGCATACCCAGTACCAGAAATTACTTTTGTATCCGTTGTCACCTCCCAATTAACTCCCAGCCTCCCTCTTCCTCCCCTTCTCCCCTCCACTCCAATTTTTAGCCTTGGAAATGTTCCCTCCCTCTGTTGGCTCATGGCACTACTGTGGTTTTTCTTTCCTTCCTTCCTTTCTCTTTTAGCTCCCACATATGAGTGAGAACATGTGGTATTTATCCCTCTGTGCTTTTCTCTTTTCACTCAACATAAGTTTCTCCAGGTTCATCCATGTTGTTGCAAATGGGGGTATTTCATTCTTTTTTGTGGCACAGTAGTATTCCATAGTGTATATATACCACAGTTTCCTTATCCAATCATCTATTGATGGACATTTAGGTTGGTTCCATATCTTGGCTATTGTAAACAAAGCTGCAATAAACATGGGAGTTCAGGTATCTCTTCTACATGATGATTTCCATTCCTCTGGATATATACCCAGAAAAGGGATTGCTGGATCATATGGAAGGTCTATGTGTAGTTGTTTGAGAAACATACAAATTGTTTTGCAAAGTTGTGGGGGCACCTCCCACTCATAAGACTAAGTATGATAAAGATCTTTTAATGAAACACGGTGTTTGCAGGGCCTCATCATGAAAGGATGATGGCAAGGCCTCATCGTGGGAGAAGATGCTGGCATTACACCCTGATTTTCTGGAGCTCTGTGTGCTTGCTATGCCTAATTATATTTTATTCTTTGCTGCCTCATAATTATCACTCTGGAAGATTTGGAAATAGTATTCAAAATTATACTAAAATATTTAATCATACTAATGATACTTATGATTATGGATTTTCAGGAGATGGCTTGTCGCAGTGGGGCCCAGAAGGGGACAACGAACCTATGTAGGCATTCATCTTGTCTGGTGCCTGAGAGTTTGGCCTGGCTGCTTGGAAGGAGTTAATGTACAATCTTGTATTTTTCAATAGAAGTAGAAGTTAAGTTGTAAGCAAGTTAATTTTAAGGTGTTTGTTTAGTATAAAGAATAGTTAGACGTAGTTTGGATAGGTCATAGAAAGTTTAAGGCAGTGTAGGTAAAATTCCAGTAATGATTGTAAGTGATGATTATTTGGGGTCGATGAGTTGTAACGTTTTCGTAAATGAGGGAAAAATAATATAATTATTATGTTTGGGAACATATTGTAATGTTTAGAATTGTTTAGAAATAGTGGGTTTTGATAAATGTCTATGTTATGATTTTTCCAGTATTAACCACAAGATTGTTTTTATTAAGAGCAAATGATTGTTATAGTGGGAACAAATGGTATTCATAAGATGTTATGATATTGTTTAATGATTGTTTTATGATTGTGTGGCACATAAGAAAGAAAAGTATAAAAGCTTTGAGCATGCTTCAATAAACTGTCAGCATTCAGCAGATCCCTTGAGTCTGTGTGTTTGCTGTCCATCCATTGCCGATGCTGCCCTTCCTCCCTTTTGGGGGATCCCTTACCAGTGGAGACCTTTACAATCTCTGTGCTGGGGCTGGTCCCCGGCATGACAACAAAAAAGAAAAATTTTTTTTCTGAGTTTCTGTTGGCTAGAGAAATAGAAACTGCTAAAATTTCTTAAGTGCCTTAGCAAAATGGCAAAATTTGTCTATCCATGTACAGAGTTCTGCAAGCGTTGAAACAGATACTCACTGTTAATGGCAATCCAGCCAAGATAAGAAAAAAGACAAACTCCTCATTAGAAGGAATTAAAGTTGTACCTTTTTTTTCTTATACAATTCAGCCATAGCTAGGTGTAATCATTGAGAATTTAACCGAAAACTCATTTGAAACTGAAAGATTAAAAATGGCCAAAAAGGTCTGATTCAGATTACTATGGAAATTGCTTTACCTAAGGTCTTGTCTACAGCACTTAGAGGATTACCTATTGGAGAAAATAAAGTTTAGTTATGTGAAAGGTCCAGTTTGGTCTGAAGTATGATTTGGATTCAACCCTCTGTGATGAACTAGTGAGTTTGTAATACTATGTCATGAGTGAACTGAAAGCTTTAAGGTCTTTGTGTGTATGAATATGTGTTTAGGTGTGTTTATGCATGTGTACTCCTATTATGTTGCATGCTGTGTCTTGGAATTTGAAACAACTTGCTCTGGAGCTCAGGCTGGAAACTCTTTCCTCATCCTTTGAGATTTCAGCCATTTGTTGTTACCTTCTGGTGAGTGAAACAGTTGCTGGACTTGCTGTTTTGGAACTTCTTTTCCTCATCTGTTGGGCTTTCAGCCATTTATTGGTACTATCTCATGAGCAAAATAGTTCTACCCACTATTATTTATTTTGTGGGTGTGCATTGTTTTGATTCTTTGTTTGGTTTTGTTTTGATGTCATTGTTTAAATAACATGATGAATTTTAGAAATGGAATAAACTATCATACATAAAATATTGATATATGGCAGACAGATCAAAATTACTTGCTTCCAACGTTTTCAATAAAAATTCTGGTTATTAAAAATTATAAGTCTAATTAGTATGTATAATTCTCTGGGATGTGTAAAAACAATAATAAGATGTGTTTTTGATGAGAAAAGAATCAGTATGAAGGAGAAGTGAGAGATGTGAAGAAAGGTATGGATATGAAGATGTAGTTCTGGATAGGACGGTTAAGAAAAAAAAGAATACTTTTGTCTGAAAACACATCTTTAGTAATGAATTTTTGTCCTTGAAAAGACTGGTTGTTTAGTAAGGAGGAAGTGTAAAAGAAAACAGAATGTCCAAAGCATGTTATGAGAAAGTCTGAGTAAGGTATAATAACGGATTCTGAAGTTGAGGTTTATGAAAGACATTTATGTATGATAAACTTGGATGCAAGTATAAGGGAATTATTTCTACATCTTCCTAAAGATTAAACTTTGACGTTACAAAGACATTGATGTAGAACTAAAATTTCCCCCATATTAGAACCTAGTTTTCTTCTTGTAATTATCTGCTGTTAGTAAGACTGCAAGAAGTTCGGATTTTTCTCTATAAGGCATGAGATTCATCTAAAAGACTTTCGGATTTCTCTCTATAAGGCATGAGATTCATCTAAAAGACTGTAACAAGTATTTTTAAACACAGATTTCCATTACCTCCAGATTTTTTAAATTGTTGCCATGTACTTGTTTATAGTAGTCTCTAATTGGGTGGACTTAATGATTTTTCAACTTTACGATTGCTTCTATTTCTGCAGTATCAGTTCTAATGTCACCTTTTTCATTTTTAATTTTTGTTATTTGGGTCTTCTCTCTTCTTTTTTAAGATAGCTTTGTTAATGGCTTGTCAATTTTATTTATCTTTTCAAAAAAACATTTTGTTTCATTTATCTTTCATGTCATTTTACTACCAAAACTGAGCCAAGAAGATACAGAAAATCTGAAGAGACCAATAATAATAAAAGAGACTAAAGCTGTTATCAGAGAGCTCCCAACAAAGAAAAGACCAGGACCAGATGGATTCACTGCAGAATTCTACCAAATCTTCAAATAGGAAATAATACCAATTCTCTACAAACTATTCCAAAAGATTGAAACAGAGGCCATTCTACAAACTCAGTCCATGAGGCAAACATCACCCTGATACCAAAACCAGACAAAGATGCAACATAAAAAGAAAACTACAGGGATGCAAGGTTGGTACAACATATGAAAAATAAAAAATGAGATACACCATATCAATAAATGTGATACACCAATCAAAGACAAAGACCATATGATCGTATCCATAAATCTTGAAAAAGAATTTGACAAAATTCAACATTCATTCATGATAAAGACTGTCTACAAACTAGGTATAGATGGAAAGTATCTCAACATAATTAAAGCCATATATGATAAGCTCACTGCAAATATCATCCTGAACAGGGCAAGCCTGAAAGGTTTTTCCATAAGAACATGAACTAGACAAGGATGCCCACTCTCACTACTCCTATTCAACACAGTGTTGGAAGTACTAGCCAGAGCAATCAGTGAAGAGAAGGAAATAAAGGGCATCCAGTTGGAAAAAATGAAGTCAAACCATCCCTCTTTGCAGATGATATAATCCCCTATATAGAACAGCCTAAAGCCTCTACAAAAAAAAAAAAAAAAAACTCTTAGAGTTGATAAATGATTTCAGCAAAGTTGCAAGACACAAAGTCAACACACAAAAATCAGTAGCATTTCTACACTTCAACACTGAAGATGCAGAAGAAGAAATCAAGAAAGCTGGCCCATT
>NW_007731251.1:127979-132979 GCF_000696425.1 Galeopterus variegatus | reverse complement strand
CTCAATAAAATACTAGTAGACAAAATACAGCAACACATACACAAAATTATACACAATGAGCAATTGGGAATCATCTCAGGGATGCAAGGTTGGTACAACATATGCAAAATAAAAACCGAGATACACCATATCAATAAATGTGATACACCACAAAGACCATATGATCATATCCATAAATCTTGAAAAAGAATTTGACAAAATTCAACATTCATTCATGATAAAGACTGTCTACAAGTTAGGTATAGATGGAAAGTATCTCAGCATAATTAAGGCCATATATGATAAGCTCACTGCAAATGTCATCCTGAACAGGGCAGGCCTGAAAGGTTTTTCCTTAAGAACATGAACTAGACAAGGATGCCCACTCTCACTACTATTCAACACAGTGTTGGAAGTACTAGCCAGAGCAATCAGTGAAGAGAAGGAAATAAAGGGCATCCAGTTGGAAAAAATGAAGTCAAACCATCCCTCTTTGCAGATGATATAATCCCCTATATAGAACAGCCTAAAGCCTCTACAAAAAAAAAAACTCTTAGAGTTGATAAATGATTTCAGCAAAGTTGCAAGACACAAAGTCAACACACAAAAATCAGTAGCATTTCCACTCTCCAACACTTAAGATGCAGAAAAAGAAACCAGGAAAGCTAGCCCATTTAAAATAGCCACCCAAAAGATAAAATACTTAGGGATAAAGTTAACCAAGGATGTGAAAAATCTCTATGATGAGAACTTCAAACCACTGTTGAGAGAAATTAAACAGGACACAAGAAGATGGAAAGGTATCTTGCTGTCTTGGATCAGAAGAATTAACATTGTGAAAGTGTCCATATTACCCAAAGTTATCTACAGATTCAGTGCAATCCCCATCAAAACTCCAATGACATTTTTCTCAGAAATGGAAAAAACTATCCAGATATTTATATAAAATAACAAAAGACCACGAATACCTAAAGCAATTCTGAACAATAACAAAAAATAAAGCTGGAAGTATAACACTACCTGACTTTAAACTATACTACAAAGTTATAACAACCAAAACAGCTTGGTACTGGCATATAAATGGACACATGGATCAATGGAATAGAATAGGTAATCCAGAAATCAACCCACACACCTATATCCTTCTGATGTTTGACACAGGCACCAAGTCTATACACTGGGGAAGAGACTGCCTCTTCAGCAAACTGTGCTGGGAAAACTGGACCTCCGTGTGCCAGAGAATAAAGCTAGACCCATACCTCTCACCATATACCAAAATCAACTCAAAATGAATTAAAGAATTAAATATACACCCCCAAAACAATACAACTCCTTAAAGAAAACATAGGGGAAACACCTCAGGAAGTAGGATTTGGTACAGACTTCACGAATACAACCCCAAAAGCAGAGGCAATGAAAGGAAAAATAAACAAATGGGATTATATGAAACTAAAAAGTTCTGCACAGAAAAAAAAAACAATTAACAAAGTGAAAAGACAACCAACAGAGTGGGAGAAAATACTTGCAAAATATACATCTGACAAAGGGTTAATATCCAGGATATACAAGGAACTCAAACAACTTTATAGTGAAAAAACCCCCAAGTAACTCAATTAAAAATGGGCCAACAGCTGAATAGGCATTTCTCAAAGTAAGATATATGAATGGCCAACAGACACATGAAAAAATGCTCAACATCACTCAGCTTTTGGGAAATGCAAATCAAAACCACACTGAGATACCATCTCACTCCAGTTATGATAGCTAAAATCCAAAAGACTGAGAATGATAAATGCTGACGAGGTTGTGGAGAAAAAGGAGCCCTCATGTTACACTGTTGGTGGGACTGGAAAATCATGCTGCCTTTATGGAAAATGGTATGGAGGTTCCTCAAATAATTACAGATAGATGACCCAGCCATCCCACTCCTGGGAATATACCCAGAGGAATGGAAATGATCATATCAAAGGGATACTTGCACTCCAGTGTAATAAACAATAAGCAGCACTATTTCCCATAGCCAAGAGCTGGAACCAGCCCAAATGTCCACCATCAGATGAGTGGATAAATAAAATATGGTGTATGTACACAACAGAATACTAGTCTGCTATAAAAAAAAACAAGGAAATATGATGATTTGCAGCAACATGGATGGACTTAGAAAAAGTTATAAGTAAGGGCCGGCCAGGTGGCACACTCGGTTGAGTGCAGCACTTGGGAGCACGGCAGTGCTCCTGCCGAGGGTTCGGATCCCATATAGAGACCGGTCCGCTCACTGGCTGAGCCCGGTGCGGGTGCGACACCGAGGGTTGCGATTCTGTTACCGGTCACGAAAAAAGACAAAAAAGAAAAAAAGGAAAAGAAAAAGTTATAAGTGAAAAAAGTCAGGCACAGAAAGAAATACCACATGTTCTCACTTTTTTGTGGGAGCTAAAAAGGAATAAATAAATAAATATACAAATTAATGGTGGGGGGCTGGAAAGAAGGCACAACAATCACAACAATTCCTTGAACTTCTTAAAGACAAGTGAACAGATATGATGTTGATGGGTGGGATCGTGGGAGGGGGGTGAATAAGAAACACGAAAATCAACTACATTGTGTGTATATATATATATATATATATTTTGACTGGTAAGGGGATCGCAACCCTTGGCACTCGGTGTGGTCTGCACCATGCTCAGCCAGCGAGCACACCAGCCATCCCTATATAGGACCCGAACCCACAGCCTCAGCTATACCAGCACCACACTCTCCTGAGTGAGCCACGGGGCCAGCCCAACTACATTGTATATTGATAAATTCAAATAAAACATAAATTATAAATAAATAAATAAACAGATTTCAAATAACTTCAAGATCAATGGACAAAATAAAATTTTTCCAAAATCTAATAACAAATATCATGGGTTAAAAAAAAATAATTATGATAAACCAAAGCAAAAATTAATTACATAAATTAAAATAATAAAGACAATGTTTTGTAACTTCCAATTTTGGTTCTTTACTGAAATGTGTTGTTTTTCAGATTTAAGGAAATTTTCTTTCAAGTTATCCATAACTTATTGCAATTTGATAAAATAAACCTTTATGATCACAGATGGAAACATTTGCTTTTTTAAAAAAATGTGATTCCTGCAAAATCTAAAACTGTATCTGTATGATTTTTATGGCAAAATGATTATTTACACAAATAAGTTTAATAAGTATTTCCCCTCTCTTTATAACAATAGACAATTGGAAATATTGGATATAAAATAGCATGGCTCTTCAAAGTTCATGACCCCACTTCATGTTGCCCTAACTTGGCCTAACTGCTGTTTCATCACTCCCTTCTCCCCACACCCACACCACAACGTGGAAGATAACCTGTGAATGAACTTTTTCAGCACTGAGGGATCAATATAAAGAAGAATAAGACCTTTTCAATCAGAAAATTGATCTTCAATACTTCATGAGGAATGGTTTGATCAAAAAGGTGAAAATAATGTCTTGTCTACACACAAGCAGTTCTCTGAAAATATTCACAGCCTTGAAGTGGGGGCTCATGACTTGGATGAAACATCCTGCTCCTAAACAGATGATTTGTGTTCTTAAAATTGTCAATGTACCCATTAACATATACCTTGCTAACTCAGTAAGCCGCCTGTTGTCAATCAACTGTCAAGACAATAGATAAACAATTGTTAAAGGTATTTTTCAGGCTTTGCTATCAGTGAAATGTCAGCTTTGTAGAATGGGTTTGGAAGTGTTCCTTCCTTTTTAATTCTTTCAATACTTTAGGAGGATTGATGTTAATTCTTCTTTCTTTCTTTTCTATTTTTATGGAGGTAAGAATTTGACAATTTTATTGATATTTTCTAAAACCAATTCAACATTGTTGGTTTGTTTTTGCTTTTTAAATTTGTAATTGTCCTTATTTTGTTTATCTGTATTATAATCTTTATTCTGCTTGGTTTTTCACTAATTTGTTCCTGTTGTTCTAGATTTTTGAAGTGTAATGTTAGGTTGTTAATTTCAGATCTTTCTCCTTTTTAATGTAAGTTTTGCTCCCAGCACTGCTTTCACTGCATCTTTTGAATTTCTTTATGTTGTACTTTTATTTCCAATTGTCTCAAGATCTTTTTGCCCTCACAAAGTGTACTTTCATTGTTTTAGTAAAGTGGGATTATGTAGTACATCCTCTATCTCTGGCTTATTTCATTAAGCATAATGTCTCAATTACATCCATGTTTTCACTAATACCCTGATTTTTATTTTTAAGGCTCAGTAATATTCCTTGGCCTGTATATACCACATGCTTCCTACTCAACTGTGGGTGGACATTTAGTTTGTTTCCATATTTTGGCCTTTGTAAACAATGCTGATAGCTTCTGGAAATCCTAATTAATAAAAGAACCCTAATCGATTCCTTAGGAGGTATATCCAGAAGAAAAATTGCTAAATTATATTGTACTTCTATTTCTAATTTTTCAGCTAATTCCATGTTGTTATTTATACTGTCTTTACCAATAAATATGCCTACCAGCAGAGTACAAGGATTCACTTTTCTCCACACCCTGGCCAAAACTTTTTATCTATTCCCTATTTGATAATAGTCATTGTACTAGATTGATAGGTAAAATCACATTTTGTTTTTGATTTGCATTTTCCTGACAATTAGTGATGTTGAATTCAACATTGTTGGTTTGTTTTTGCTTTTTAGATTTGTAATTGTCCTTATTTTGTTTATCTGTATTATAATCTTTATTCTGCTTGGTTTTTCACTAATTTGTTCCTGTTGTTCTAGATTTTTGAAGTGTAATGTTAGGTTGTTAATTTCAGATCTTTCTCCTTTTTAATGTAAGTTTTGCTCCCAGCACTGCTTTCACTGCATCTTTTGAATTTCTTTATGTTGTACTTTTATTTCCAATTGTCTCAAGATCTTTTTGCCCTCACAAAGTGTACTTTCATTGTTTTAGTAAAGTGGGATTATGTAGTACATCCTCTATCTCTGGCTTATTTCATTAAGCATAATGTCT
>NW_007731251.1:123436-126979 GCF_000696425.1 Galeopterus variegatus | reverse complement strand
ATTACATAGGCATGATTAATTGAATCATTGTCCATTTGTGATAGAATTCAACCTTCAGTCTTACAGGGAGTGACCAATCAGGTTCCAGCCTTCTATTATATCTTGGAAGGTTCCAAAAGTGGGAGTGGTCTCAGCAATATACGGATTCAGTCTTTCAGTCATTTGGTATAATTGAGCTGAAAGACAATACCATTTCGTGCTCTGAGCTTCTTTCGAGGTGTTAAGGTTACACTGAATTTCCCTCAACAGCTACAATTTCCCTTTTTCTTCATTTGTACACAAACTTATTCAACATTGGATGGGGCATTAGGTTTGTCCATTGTGCTGGTCCAGATTGCAGGCAGTGGTTTTAGTCTTAACAAATACCCACCCTCTCCACCAATCCACTAGCATTCATACAGGAGAGGTTTACATAGGTACAGATTCAGTGGGCTGTTTTACCACCCGGCAATAGAGCTGTCTTTACTGTTAACCCCAGCTTTATCGGATAGTTTCAGATTACAGCCTGCTTTATCATGCCCTTAAGAATTATGACACAAAGATTCAAAGATATTATTACAGTTTCTTGCATTGAAATAATTGCTGATTCAAACACTTGCCATTGTAGCCCTGGTCCTATGACCACAGTATCAAGTAGGAACAAGAAAGTTGAGGTGACGAGGGGAAGTCATCATAAATTATACCAGCATCATTCCCCACCTTCTCATCACCATATCCACTTAAAAAGCAGAGAGATCTATCTAGTGGGACCCTCCATTCATTTGCCTAATGTGGAGTTTGAACACTCACTGTGATAGAGTGTGAGCCAGTGCTCTCATACCTATATTCCCCCTCCACCATCTTATTCACACTTTGTAGAAGACTTTGTGTTCTGAATGAGGGTTAGGGTTAAAACCTCTGGCTCTTTTGTCAGTCTTTATTATCATTACTCTGCCTATTGCCTTAGTTCATTTCAGAGATTTTTTTGTTATAATGTTTGTTTGTTTTTTCAAATTTCTCAAACTATGGTAAACAGAGTTGATTTGTTTGATGGCCTACAATGTTAGAAGACAAACAGGGGTTGCTTTGTCCTGCCCAGTATTTGATAGTGTGGTATTAGTGCTTTTTAAAAATGACACTCATGTCCATTTTATAAACTTTATTTCTTAATTATCATCTAAAGATTTCTGCCCTCCTGGGATGAGTTTCATGACTCTTCCTTTTGGTTTTCATCTTAGTTTCACATCACTCAAGGATTTCTTAATTTATCTTATGAGTATTTGTTAATAATGATTTAAAATTTTACTCATTCCTTGGATGAATACTTAGACTCTTCTGTCTACCTTTCCTTATTCTCTGGTTAATTAATTTAATGTTTTTACTAGCTTCTGTAACTCCCTTGAAGGAAAACTAAGACATCACATCAAAGTCAGTATGGCTTCCAGGACAGTAAACTGAATTTTGGAGTAGTACATTACATTGGGTGACTATGCAAAAGGGGCCCTGTTCACCACAGCGTTTATTACACCTAGATAATGCTCATGTTAAGCAGGTTAAGGCACACTAACAGAGCACTCTGGCATATTTGAAAATGATTTGCTTTTTCTCCTTCCCCTGCTAGAAACATGACGTCATTTTCCTTGAGTATTTATGGTGGGATCCTGGTTGAGCTCTTGGAAGTACATTTCACAGTATTGTGGTGGTCTGCCTATGACTGTTTCCCCCTGAAGTTTTTAACTCTCAGAGTTGTCCACACTGAGCCTTCAGGAATTGGTCAATCACACACTGAGCCTTCAGGAATTGGTTTTTTAACTCTCAGAGTTGTCCACACTGAGCCTTCAGGAATTGGTCAATCACAATTTCACATCAGGTTTTCCTTCTCCTGCACCTGTTCCCACCATGTTTTTTTCAGGTGTTTCTGCTCCTGTGAGCCATGACTAACTATATTTCACTATCTGTTTCTCTAATCTTGATGGCAGCAGCTTTCCCTGTGTCAACTTCTCTCTTTTGAATCCAAGAAGAGTTTTTGATTTTTAAAATTTCTTTAGCCTTTTATTTTTTGTTTAAAAAGAGAAATTACTTTCACCCTCATTACACGTGGAACTAGAAATTTGGATGGTGCTTTCTAAAGAATCTTCTTGGTGTCTGTGTGAATAACCAAATATTTGTTCTTTGCAGCTTTGTAAATATAATTAATTATATTAGTAGCATTCTTAACATTAGATTTTTTAAAAATCAAGAAATAAACTCAGAAAGTTTCTTGTCAGTCTTTATGATCTCTCTCTCCTCTATCAGTAAATATTAATTTCCCCTATAGCCAGACAGGAAGAATAAGTTCTACTGTTCTATAGTACTGTTAGGTGGCTATGAAATTACAATTTATTTTATATTTTCAAATAGCTAGAAGACAGTATTTTGAATGTTCATATCACAAAGAAATAATAAATGTTGGAGATGATGGATATACTAATTACCCTGATTTGATCCTTACAAGTTGTACGTGAGTACATGTATCAAAATATCGTGCCATAAAACGTAAATATGTACAATTCTTTCTTGTCAGTTAAAAAAAGTACAAAAATATACTATTTTTTTCAGACCCTTTATTTGCTTTTATTCTCCTTCTTCAATTTGTTAGTTTTCTCAAAGCCATTTTATTCACTTAGATGTCTTTAAGCGCCACTGAAATTCTGCTACTTTCCAAATATTAAATCTTTAGCTTACATTTCTGTCAACTACAGAATTATAAATTCTATTACCAGCTGGACATCCCACATGTTGGACCACAGATATATCAAATATGATGTGAACAATCTGTGCCAATTTTCCCCATCATATTTTTTACATTTTATATATTACACTTAACATGGTCAGTATCTATGCAGTTGTGATCATGCAGTAGCCTGGAAATAAAACTCTTCTTACCTTCTACTCACCAAATTAGTACCACATTCTGCTATTTCTTGCTTTTCAACCCACTTTTAAAGAATTTCTTCCCTTTTCTGTATGGGACTGACCTGTTTCCTTATGTAGGTGCTCATCTGTCACCCTGTCTTCTTCTCCTGAATTACCCTTAAGCACTTTCCATTCTCGTTCTGGGGGATGAGTGTTAAAATGCAAATGTGGTCATGTAACTTACCTCCTTTAGCAGAGCCTCTGTATTCACACCCTGTTGTTTGAAAAGTGGTGGTGGTGTTACTCTGGGATAGTCACATACAATTATTTGGTATGAAGAAGAAAATTTCCAGATGTCCATATACATTCTTTTAGTTTGTAACTAATTAAAAATCAACAATATGCACATGAAATGTTTTGTTGTTTGAACTAAGTCAAATAGTTTAGTGGAGAACTACTACATAATTAGTTTCTTCAATATCCATGGCCCCAAACCATACACCGAGACACAACACTGTGTGTAGTTTCATTAACATGTGTTGTACTATTTGTGCTCTTCTGACTGGACATTTCATGTTGCCCCATAATCTTGAGCACACGTTGTTCATGTGGAAGAATTGAACATCATTGGCATTGCAGTGAAGTGCAAACTGAATACAAAATAGAACT
>NW_007731251.1:118427-122195 GCF_000696425.1 Galeopterus variegatus | reverse complement strand
AATACATACACACAAAAGTTTGAACATTCAGATTCCTGTTTTGTAATCCAAGGTTGGTGACGTGAGTCATGAAAAAATGTGCAGTTAAAGGCATTTGTATCATTTAAAATGTGGCTGTGGACTTCACCTGAAAAGGGTGCCAAGATCTGGATTATGCTAGGAGGACTCTGTAGAGGGATGTGATGATGGAGATACACAGCAGCTTGGTGTTGTGGGTGAATGAAGCTCCTTAGTAAATCCCAGCGGTCATTTTTTTCCCATTGGTAATTATAGGAATCATTTACAAAGTTTAATCCTATAACGAAATATTGTAATTCATGAAAACTATGATATAGTCACCCCTCTCTAATAAAAGGTTCAAATTAGCCTCTTCATTGCACAGCTTCTGAAGCTGAGATTATATCACACTTACAAGGATCTGACTTAGGAATTTTGCAGAATTCTACATGATTTTTCATTAACAGGGCACTACATTAGAAAACCTGATGTGGCCTTCAAGTTGGAGCAAGGAGCAGAGCAATGGATGGCTAAAGAATCTCCAAGCCAGAGCCTTCGAGGTCAGTCACCACACATTGGGCAGGAAAGCTGGGAAGTGTAAAGTCAGTGGATGCTGGTCGTGTTCAGCTTTTAATCAATTTTTTCCTCAGGTCCTAGGCCCAAGGACAGCTGATCTGACTGCACCACACAAGCATTATGGAATCTCCAAGGCTGGATTTCATACATATACCTTTAATATTCCTGGATTTTTCTATATTTATCCAAATCTGGTTCCTACCTTCCTATTCTCAGACTTCATTTATTTTTGCTATTCACTCTCAATCTTCTCAGTTGCTCTCTTTTCCTCCACTCTCATACATGCACATTTTTTTCATAGTGTGTAAGTTCATATTCTGTCCTTCATTAAAAAAAACCCTAAAGCTGGGTAACAAATTAAGAATCAAAATTTATTTCTAACAGTTCTGGAGGCTATTGCTAAGGTCATGGGGGTGCATCTGCTGAGGGTCTTCTTCCTTTGGGGGCTTTCTGCAGAGTCCAGGGGTGATGCAGGGTATCACATGTCAAAAGGGGGAAAACCATGTACACATGCTTTTTCTGTTTATAAAGCCACTTGCCTACTTACCAATAACCCGTAAATCATTAACTCATTACTCCATGAATCAATTTATCCATTTGTGGTGGCACAGCCCTCACTATCTAATTATGTTGCAAAGTCCCCATTTTTCAAAGACCATAGTTGAATTCTCCACTTTCTTAACATTGATACAATGGGGATCAAGCTTCAATTTGAGTTCTGTGGGGACAAAGTATAGCAAGATATTAATTTTTACATTCTGCTATGAAGAGAGTGTCAAGTCCAGACAGGCTGGACAGTTTTGAGGACCTCACTACATTCTCCTGTGATTGCTATTGAACAAGTGTATTTATGCATTTTAAAAATTTTGTGTTTTCTTTTGCTTACAGTCTGTGGATATGGGTCACTTCTTTTTTTTTTCCTTTTTGTCTTTTTTTCGTGACCGACAATGGGATCGCAACCCTCGGTGTCGTGCCCACACTGCGCTGAGCAAGTGAGCGGACCAGTCTCTATATGGAATCCGAACCCTCGGCTGGAGCGCCGCACTCTACCGAGTGCACCACCGGGCCAGCCCAATGGGTCACTTCTATTTGTATTTCAATCCTAAGTTGACTGAAATTATCAGGCCTGCATCTCAACTTTTTTTCACTGAAATATGTGCAGATATTTGTGCATATGTGTGTTAATGTCTAATGTTATACTAACTTTCCATTCCTTCTAATATATTGGTCAGTAAGTCTTTTTTTTTCTTTTTTAAAAAGATGAGTGGTAAGGGCATCTTAACACTTGACTTGCTGTTGTCAGCATCACGCTCCCAAGTGAGGCATGGGCTGGCCCCTAAATCTTATCTTTTCCATTACCTCTCTTTTTGTTTTTTTTGTCTTTTTCATGACCGGTAAGGGGATCGCAACCCTTGGCTTGGTGTCGCCTGCACCATGCTCAGCCAGTAAGTGCACTGGCCAACCCTATATAGGATCCGACCCCGCGGCGGGAGCACCGCTGCACTCCCAGCACCGCTGCACTCCCAGCATCACACTCTCCATAGTGCGCCATGGGGCCAGCCCTCCATTATCTCTTTTATGTTGATTCTTAGTTTTATTTAAAAATCAATGTCAGATTCCTTTCCACATCCACAAATGCCTATCTGAATCTGATTGGATTCACATTCAGCTTAACTCTTAGTGGCCATCCACTTCATCTAGATTGTGTTGGCCATTCTTGGGACACTAGGTTCCAAATACAGTGATGGGGGTACAGTGTGATGTTTCCATATGTGTTTATATTGTGGAGAGAGCAAATCGGAGTCATTAACATATCTACCACCTCACATACATATCATTTTTCAGCTTCTTGTACAATGGTTGAGATCAGAGTCACCCTTTTTTTCTCCATGGGGACAGGTAGTTATCACAACATCATTTGCTAAACAGACTGCTTTCCCCTTGGTGTGTTCTTGGTACTTTTGTTAACAATTAATTGGCTGTAGATGTGTGGGTATATCTATAGGTTATTTGTTCTATTTCATTGGCTTATGTGTCAGATTTTGTGCCACTAACATGCTATTTTCATTACTAAAAACTGCAATATATTTTGAAATTAGGTAGCAGGATGACTCTAGCATATTTTTGCTTAAGTTGACACTGCTGTCTGTGGTCTTTTTTGATTCTACACATATTTTAAATCTTAACTTGTAGTTGTGTAAAGAATAACATTGAAATTTTGGTTGACATTGCATTGAATATGTAGATTGCTTTGAGTAGTATGAAAATTTAATAATAATGAATACTCCAATCAATCCATGAACATAGGATATCTTTCCATTATTTGTGTTATTTTTAATATTTTTACCAATGTTTTATAGTTTTCAGTGTACACAATGTTAACATCATTCAGTAAATTCACTGCTAAATTTCTTATATGCTACTGTAATTGCAGTTGTGTTATTAATTTCTGCTTCAGATAGTGTATAAACATGATACTGGGTTTTCTATGATCATTTTCTATTCTGAAACCACTAAATTTCTCTTTGAGTTCTAAAGGCTTTTTGTTTGTTTGTTTTTTGTTTGTTGGTTTGTTTACTTGTTTTTGGTGAAGTCATTAGACTTTTCTGTGTGGAAGATCATGAAATCATCTTTTTATATTTGTTTGCCTTTCATTTTTTTTACTTGACCAATATCTCTGGTTAGAAATTTCTTCTCCAACTGTATTGCCTGGAAAAGCTTTAACTTTTCACCATTGAGCATGCTCCTGCCTTTGGGTGTGTCATATATGTCATTTATTGTTAATGTACATTTCTTCTTATACCTAAGAAAAACACAGCAGAGAAAAATATCTTTGAATATGTTTCTTTGTGAATGTATATAATATATATTAGGGAGAACAAGGAATGTTTTATTATCTTCCAATATGTTTTTTCATGTGTGTGTGTGTGTGTATATATATATATATACATATACATACATAAATATTAGGGAGATAAAGGAATGTTTTAAGAAGAATGACCCATTGCACATTTCTGGGGTCCAAGTTGGCAACCTCCATTTTGAGTAGTTGAGAGAGAGGATGGGAGCTGAAAGTAGATGACAAAATTTAACTGTATATCAGCAACACATAAGTAAAATTATTCAGCACGATCAAGTGGGATTCATCCCAGGGATGCAAGGTTGGTTCAACATATGCAAATCAATAAATGTGAT
>NW_007731251.1:116339-117844 GCF_000696425.1 Galeopterus variegatus | reverse complement strand
TCGTGACTCCTCCATGCTAAAAATAGGTTTAAAACTAAGCAAAATGAGATAGAATCTCTTAATTATGTACCCACAACTCTCCTTTCCTTTGCAAACACGACTCATGTTTGGATGAATAAAAGTGTCCTTGTTAGGTCCTGACGTCCCATTAACTGCGCACTTCATCAGAAGACAGTTTTTCTCCGCAAAAGTCGTCGTGCTAATCCACTGCTAAGTCAGCTATTCTAAATATTAAATGCATTTTAAAGAGTGAAATAGGACAAGAACTGTCGAGTTTTGGACTCACTTTTCTTTCTGCGACAATATTCTCTCCCGCTTCTCATTCTCCCTCACTTTTTCTGGATTTTCCTTGTACGTTCACATTTTGAATATTGACATATACTATGATATGACTCAGGTTTTACCTTGTCTTATGCGTTTTTCTCATGGCTTTACCTGCTGTGACTTATAGATCTACCACTACCACTCCGGATTTCTTCTTGAGTTATTGATCTCATATTCGATAAACTGGCTGCACAAGTTAATCAGATACAAAGACACACACACGCATGCACATATGCACACACGCACGGACACGCACACACACGCGTACACGCGCGCACACACGCACGCACACGCAGACACGCACATGCACGCACGCACACACGCACACACGCACACACGCACACACGTGCACACACACATGCACACACACACATCAATCTGTCTGTCTGTCTGTCTACCTTCCTATCACCTATCTACCTCTCTACCTATCATTCTATCTATTGTCATGTCATTTCCCACTCCCTGGATATTCCTACTAAAGACCTTTAACATCTTTTAAATCTAAGTCTTTAATTCATCTGCATTCCAGCTGGATGGGCACAGTAGTGCATTCTCTGATCTTTCTGCCTGGATGCAATTCTTTAGCATCTATTTGGCCAAAGTGACCTTCATCCTGCAATTGGAGTCATCTTCATATGTCGCATAGCTATGTCTACTTTCTCTTTTGAGAACTTTTGAAATCTGGCACACGCCCACATTTCCAACGTACACGACGTTCCTGGCATTCTCTTAGGCACCCTTGCATTAATTTTTTATTTGGCTGAAATGGACTACTTATTCTCTGAACAAGATTACTTTTTTCAGTAAATAAATGAATAAGTTATTAAACTAAATAGTACCAATCTCAATTTCAAAGATGAAAATGTACAAGGATTATTTCAGGAAATGGTAGACATCTAACAGTGTTGGTTAGAACAAAGAAATAGTTTTGAATTCTCCAATGCATTAATATAGTGTTTCTTTCAATAATTTGAATCCAGTAAGGTAGTCTTGTTTAGGGACTTTAACAAAATGGGAAAGTCTTACAAGCAAAATATTTTAACTTTCCCATTAAACCCATGAGACATTTGGTGCTTGATTTTGGATAGAAATGATGAAAAACCAGTTAGACTAAAAGGGGATTTTTAACTGCCTTCTAAAAGCAAAACCCTTAAATCTCCAATATTTGGGCCATAAAATAG
>NW_007731251.1:112704-115425 GCF_000696425.1 Galeopterus variegatus | reverse complement strand
GTTGCCTCCATGTGACTCTAATTATGCAAATAGATAACATTTTTATTAATAATCATTATAATGATGACTTTGTCCTCATTTTTCAGCAGAGCCTAAGTCATGGAAAAGTTAAACCAAAGTTCAAACTCCATGAGGTCTGGCATTTCTGTCTAATTTAACCACTAGGAGTTAAGTAGCCGACATCCTACTCAGGATCCCCATGTTGAGATATTTGTGGTCTAGTTTAAGTCCATCATTTTGACTATGTTACTCATCTTTTTATGAGGTGACTTATAAATGTATTAACTTTAAACTTTTGATGAAATCCTACCCCCTAGACACAGAGATGTGTTCTTAATCTTTCAGGATCATATATAAAATTATGCCACATAGTAATGTAACAACAGCATCATTAAGCTAATAGAACTACATGCATTTTGCAATGGGGAATTGATGGCAGGATTTCTTCTGAGAAGAGAATAACATGAATAGCTCAGTACCCATGAGAATTTGGAGAACGAAGGTGGGGAAGGTTATTTTCTGAGTAAATTAAATAATTGACTAGGTGCAGAGAGGTGACAAAGGAAAAAGGTGAAAACAATTCCGTGAAATCTAGTTTTGCTTATATTATCTGCTTTTATTTTTGTATGTAAACTTGTATTTTTTCAGTGTTGAGTTCATTAATAGTAGTGATATACACTAAAATATTTAAGTGATTCTTGAATTTTGATGTAAAGTTTGTGGGGTTTTTTTTTTTTTTTCAGCTACAATGTAACAACAGCATCATTAAGCTAATAGAACTACATGCATTTTGCAATGGGGAATTGATGGCAGGATTTCTTCAGAGAAGAGAATAACTTGAATAGCCCAGTACCCATGAGAATTTGGAGAACGAAGGTGGGGAAGGTTATTTTCTGAGTAAATTAAATAATTGACTAGGTGCAGAGAGGTGACAAAGGAAATAGCTGAAAACAATTCTGTGAAATCTAGTTTTGCTTATATTATCTGCTTTTATTTTTGTATGTAAACTTGTATTTTTTCAGTGTTGAGTTCATTAATAGTAGTGATATACACTAAAATATTTAAGTGATTCTTGAATTTTGATGTAAAGTTTGTGGTGTTTTTTTTTTTTTTTCAGCTACAATTGGAGTTCTCTCAGTATGTAGAAATGCATGCTGCAGTTGAAAACAATTTGGTGAGTATATTATGGTTTATTTGTCTTATATCACTTTATATTAATGATGGAGGCTTAGAAAAGTAATTTGGAATGAACTTTTCACAGAGAATAATAATAGTAATTTTGCTTTAGCTCTGCTTTAATGCATTTTAAATTATTAGTATCAGTAGTAAATTGGAAAAAAATTCCTATAAAATATTTATTCTTAATTTTATAAATAATGTAAATAAAAATAATTGCTAACTTTATAATAGTTTACAGACAGTTTTAGAATTATTAGAGAAACTCATTTTATGTACTCTAGGACTTTTAAAATTTTTAAAAATTATACTTGGTATTATTTATGTTATTTAAAGAGGATGTAAGACTTTCCTATCCATAAAATTTTTTGGTAGGCAGAAAACAGAGGTTTATATTGGAGATGGAGGACGAGGTTATTTTTCCTGAAGGATATTTATTTCAACATTTCTTCAAGAAATGGAAGTACAATCATTTGAAAAATTTATAAGGCCTGAAATAATTTTATTATATTTTTTCCTCTTTTTTTTTCTATTTTGTGGACAAATTCTCAACTTTATTATGGAAAATATATGAAGTTCTCTTCAGACATTTTGGTATTTCGCAACATGCACTCTGTCTATATTCATTTTCAGAGCTTCTATTTTTGTTTAGTGAATGCAAAATATTTGCCTCCCTACTTATGATATTAAGTTTTTATTTCAAGATTTCCACTCTTACCATGGACTCTTTTATCTTTTCATTTTGGTACTTATATTTAATATAAAATATTTTATTCAAATGTCTAGTCATTTGATATTTAAAAGGAGGGCAGCTGTATAATTTTACTGGGTTCTTTGTGACTTGCATGTGGTGAACAAAATATTTTGCTAAATGATTATGTCATTTTCTGTTACCAGCAGCAATATATAGGGGTCCCAATCACTTTACATCCTTGCCAGTACTTATTTTTGTCCTTCTCTTTATAATAATTCTCGTGGGTATCTCATTGTGGTTTAATTTACAGTTCTCTGTCTAATGACACTGAGCATCTTTTCCAATGTCCATTAGCCATTGATCTCTCTTTTTTTGGTGAAATTCCTATTCAAATATTTTTCCCATTTCTTAATCTTGTTGTTTGTCTTCTTAAATATTGAGTTGTAAGTGTTCTTTGTGTGTTCTATATAAAAATCCCTCACCAGAAAATATTTGCAAATAGTTTTTCCCAGTCTCTGGCCTGCATTTCTATATTCTCCGTGGTGTGTTTGGAAGCACAATAGTCTTTCATTTTAATGATGCTGAATTTATCAGATTTATGGATTGTGCTTTTGATGTCATAGCTGAGAAATCCTTGTCTATGCTAAGTTCAATCTGTGTTTTCTTGTAAAAGCTTTATAGTTTTAGTTCTTAGATGAAGGTCAAGACCCATTAAAGTTAATTTTTGTGTAGAATGTGAGATATGGTTTTAAAGTAATCTTTTTGCGTGTGCATATGCGGGGGCGCCTCCCACTCATAAGATTAAAGCCTGATGAAGATCTTTTAATAAAACACGATGTTTACAGGGCCTC
>NW_007731251.1:93777-112532 GCF_000696425.1 Galeopterus variegatus | reverse complement strand
GTATAATTTTACTGGGTTCTTTGTGACTTGCATGTGGTGAACAAAATATTTTGCTAAGTGATTATGTCATTTTCTGTTACCAGCAGCAATATATGGGGGTCCCAATCACTTTACATCCTTGCCAGTATTTATTTTTGTCCTTTTCTTTATAATAATTCTCATGGGTATCTCATTGTGGTTTAATTTACAGTTCTCTGTCTAATGACACTGAGCATCTTTTCCAATGTGCATTAGCCATTGATCTCTCTTTTTTGGTGAAATTCCTATTCAAATATTTTTCCCATTTCTTAATCTTGTTGTTTGTCTTCTTAAATATTGAGTTGTAAGTGTTATTTGTGTGTTCTATATAAAAATCCCTCACCAGAAAATATTTGCAAATAGTTTTTCCCAGTCTCTGGCCTGCATTTCTATATTCTCCATGGTGTGTTTGGAAGCACAATAGTCTTTCATTTTAATGATGCTGAATTTATCAGATTTATGGATTGTGCTTTTGATGTCATAGCTGAGAAATCCTTGCCTATGCTAAGTTCAATCTGTGTTTTCTTGTAAAAGCTTTATAGTTTTAGTTCTTAGATGAAGGTCAAGACCCATTAAAGTTATTTTTTGTGTAGAATGTGAGATATGGTTTTAAAGTAATCTTTTTGCGTGTGCATATGTAATTGGAACAAGACCAACTGCTGAAAACACTATTATTTTCCCAAAGAAATGCCTTGCACCTTTGTCAATAATCAATTTGCCAGCAATATGTGTTTATTTCTGAACTCTGAATTCTGTTCTGCTGATGAGTATGTCTGTCATTATTTCTCAGTACTAAGTGACTTGAATGCTATAGATTTATAGCAAGCTTTGAAATCAGAAACTCTAAATCCTACAACTTTTTCCTGTATTCTTTATATTTAGGTATTTTGTGTCCTTTGAATTTCAACTTAAGATAAGCTTGTCACTCAGGTATTTGAGGCTGTGTTTACTTTACTTCCTTTTGGTTTTTCTTTTTGTTCTTTACATTGGATAATTTCTATTGATACATCATGTTCACCTGTTTTTTCTGTCAGCTTAAATCTGCTAACTCCAGGTAGTAAATTTTTTATTTTTGTTATTGTATTCTTCAATTCCAGAGTTTCCATTTTGTTCTTTTCTTATAATTTACATTTTATTGATGTCTTTTATGTGAGTCAATGTTATCATTCATTTAACACTTTAAAAACATGGTCTGTGTCAGTTTTTATTTTACCATATTTACAGGAACTGCTTTGAAGTTTTGTCTGCCAATTCCAATAAATTCAACTGATAGTTTCTATTTAACTGCATTTTTTATATGTGGAACAATGTTGTTGTTTATTGTGTATGGCATTTGCTTGTTGAAAACTGGGTATTTCTTGTGTGATTTGTTTTAGCAATTCTGGATCCTGCAAAGCTTCCTGGCAATTGCTGTTTCTATTTATCTTGGTTTTTTTGTTGTTGTTTCTTTCTTTAAATGATGAGGATCTTGATGGAATAGTTCTGTAGATTCATTCTTCCTAGCACTGTATCACCATTGATGCCTGTGTTTCATATTTTTTAAAAATCTTTTTTCTATTTTCAAGCCCATATTCTGAGTGGCTGACATTGGGTTGGCATATCTTAATGGTAAGTGGTCAGAGTATATGCTTCAAGTACTTGAGAAAGTAAGGCCTACAGCTTTTGCCAGTGGATTTGTCTGTGGGCTGGGAAAGCATTCGTTGTTTAGGCAGCTTTCAAGTCAGGCAGCTTTTACCTTCTGAAAGACTTTCTCACATCTCCTCTGCTGGTGAACGAAGTCTCAAATTCATCCATGGACTTGTGGATGGTTTGACCTTTTCCAGTTTCTCCTGAGCAGGAATGCTACCCTGTTTATTCATGAAATATTACTGAATTTTCAGGAGAGTTTCAAGGCAATTATGGCTGTTGTATTTTCTATATCTCCACGTTAGATTTTTCGCTAGTCCTCTGGTTTGTTGCTTGAAATAATCAGTATTACAACCTAAGTTTAGCTCTGATGTTGACATTCCCACTTCATTGGCCACAAATATCACTATTGTTCTTGACAATGTACCTGAGCATGTGTTTTTCCCCCCATCTGCTCCAAGTCAAGTCATCCTTGTCTAACAGGGAAGCTATTGGATTTCATACTTGACCTGCCATGGAAGAATTACCACACTCCAGAGCTTGAGATGGTGATTGGAAAACCCTCAGGTAAAAAGGCACAGAAACCCATTATTCTTACCATAGCAGTAGTAGATTCTCAATTAAGTTTCCAGAGGCTTAAAATGGCTTTTGACAATTTTGTCTTGTCTTACCGTTGCTTATTGGAAAAATGATTTACAGAGCTTATCGTTTCACCATTGTGGGAGTCCCACCACATTTGCTAGTTGTATTCCCATGTATTTCCTTCTGAGTATTGTTTGTAAATTAGATGTTTTCATAAATTCTTACTTCTATTCCTTGTCATAGTCATCTACAGATTCATGAGTGATTTTTCTTTCATCAATTAGCCATTACTGTGTAACAAATTATTCCAAAACTTAGTGGCTTAAGAGAGCAACTATATATTTAGCTCAAATCTCTTACATTTATTCTGATCTCAGCAAGATGAATTTGCATGCTATGCCGGCCTCATTTATGTATCTTCAGTAAGCTCCACATTTTTCTTGGAGTTGACTATTCCACAGTGATATCAGCTAGTATGCCTCTCCTTGCATCATTGTTTGGGTCTTCCATAAATTGTAATGTTGAAAACTAAAAGCCAATGTGGTGGTATTAAGAGGTGGTGCCTTTGGGAGGTGAATGGGATTAGTGCCCTTATAAAAGAGGCCTGAGGGAGCTTGCCTGACTTTTTTACCATGTGAGGACACAGCTAGAAGCCAACATCTATGAGTAAATGAGCCATTACCAGACTCAAAATCTACTTTCCAACCTCAAGAACCATGAGAAATAAATGTTTGTTGTTTGTTAGCCACCCAGTTTAAGGTAATTTTGTTATAGCACACTGAATTGACTAAGACAATTTATGATTGTGAACATGCAAGAAGATGACCAGGCTCAAAGTCGGGGGTATAGAAATATGCTGTAACATGCTGCAGAGTGCCATGCACACAGGAGCAGAAGAAATGTGGAGCCATTTTTGTAGCTCACCACACTTTTCTTCCTGAAGTTTTTAGCACTATGGTCACTGTCCCACTATCCCATTAATATTCATATCACAAATTTTAATAATTTTGATGTCAGCACAGTGTTTCTTCCAGTTCCCTTTCAATTATTTGATTTCTCTACTTCAGTGGTGCTGGTCCACCTGCCTCACCCACTGCCCTCCACGATCATTTTTATACTATATTTGATGATTGGTTTAACATCACTCTTCCCTGCTCTGATATTCAAGCATCCCAATATCTCATCCTTCCTTTGTTTACATCTCTTCCTTAGATTTCAGACTTAAATATTTGATGCCACCGTGACCTTCATCTGCTAATTCTACCAGTTTTCATTGTTTACTTACTCAACCTTTTCATTACAAATCATATATCCTATGGTTCACCATCATTGGCACAGCCCTGTAAACATCCACAGCTCCTTTGCCATTTTTCCTTTAATTGCCTGCCTGGAAAAATCCAAAACCTAATTAAAACCAAATCTACAAATAATTTGTTCATAGCTTGGATAAAACACACAACGTTAGGGAATATTCTCACTTTAATTTCATAAATCTTGTAACTTTCTGTTTATTACCTTGTTCACTTATATTTCACTGATGAAATAGAGCAAATTAGAAGGGAGTGTCCACAAATATTGGCACTTTCTCAAACATTTGTTCTGGACGTTAAATCATGTACTCTGCTTTTCTTGCTGTCACCATGCATGAAACGGTGCTTTAATATAACGCGGGAACTCCAAGTGCACATCAACACGCTCCTGCTCAGTGATACTGCTTTAAGTATTCTAGTCCACATTGATTTTCATTAGTACTAGGTTATCTTTCTCAGCAAAAAAAAAAAAAAAAAATCCCGTGCTAAAAACAAAACAAAACTAAGCAAATGAACAAACAAAAAGTCTCTGTTTTCTCCAGCTGACCCAGCAAAAGTTTACTTTCTTTTATGACAGTCCTGACCCAGCAATAGTTTACTTTCTTTTATGACAGTCTTTGAATAAGTTACCTGTATTTACTGGTCATAATTCTTAATATTCTCTCTTCAACCAGTATAGTTTTATTTTTATTATAATTCCTATCTCTACTGCCTAAATTAATTATGTCAAAGTATAGTTTTCAACAAATTGCATTTTAAAGATCTAATTGGCTTTCATTAGCAATTCATGAACCAGGCAGCATCCAATCTACAAAATAGACAGGAGCTCCAGCAAGTGTGGCAGAAAAGTCACCTTTTGTAAGGAAGATTTATCAGGAATGAAGAAAGAGCATAGTGTAAAAAGTGAGGGCCAGCCCGGTGGCACAATGGAGAGTGCGCCGCTTGGGAGCGCAGCGGCGCTCCCGCCAAGGGTTCAGATCCCATGTGGAGACCGGTTCCCGCTCACTGGCTGAGCGCGGTGTGGGCGCAACACCGAGGGTTGCGATCCCGTTACCGGTCAGTAAAAAAGACAAAAAGGAAAAAAAAAAAGTGGATTAGTTAACATCAGATTGTATTCCTTTTACAGGTTAAAGCAGAGGAGACTTACTACATTGGCTCAGATTGGCTGTGCCCCATTCAGTTGGTTGCTGTGAATCTTCTACTTTTCTTTGAAAACTGTCTTATTTGGGTCTTTTGCTACCATCTCTTCCCTGATTCTCAGGTCTGATCTCGCAAGCAAACAACTTAGGTTTTGCTTTGGTGATGCAGAACTTTAGCACGTGTGACTCAGCTTTGGGCCGGCTCTTTTTTCTTTAACAATTCACCCCTTTTGATCAAACTGTCGGCCTATACTGAGAGATTTGATTAGAATTTACCACTCTCAGTAACCATGATGTCAAAGTCTTCTACGTAGTCTCAGAGAGGAACTTGTAAGCCACGGTTTCAGAACCATCGGCTGATGCTTTTCGTTGCTCCCCGCCTGTCCTGAGGTGATGACTGCGAGTGAGCATGTAAAATAAAATCTGCCATGGATTTCTGCAGAATATAAAGCATGAAACCACCAATTACCTAATTATGTGACATTTAATGAGCTCATATTTGGACTTGTTTGAGTGTAGTGTGCAACAATACTGTATAATATTAGATATAAATTGTTTTTCTTCTACATGGAAGGAAAGTGTGATGCAAAAAAAGTATATGTTGAAGCTGCATAATGAATGCAAATAACTCTTAGCAAAATAAAATAATAACAATAACATTGGGGGGAAAACCCTCAAAAACAATGAACAGGGCTAGAATCTAATAATAGGTGCAATATAGTTTTCTTCTAAAATATACTTTTTCTCTACAGCTGCCCCATTTATACCAGATATAATCACAGTAAGTCCAATTGGTTTGCAAACTAGGTCTAGTCTCATTAAACTTAGCCTAACCTAGCAAAATTTTAAGGATGTAAATACCAAAAAGATTTGGGAATCTATTTTTAAAGTAGATATAATATAACATAAAACAAAACTAGCCATAACTGAGTTATTTTTCTTGATAAATTTGATAAAATAGAGATAACATGAATTTATTTTATGAGCAAACCTAGGTAGAAAATGCTGACAACTAGAAGATGTGCCCATTTTAATTAAACTAGCAGTTTTACTAGCTTTTTATTCATCAAAGATTATCCCAGAATGTGAACTTGTAAAGCACTTGGGCTGGTTCCTGAACTTCTAGCAGTTTTTGGAATATTTAATTTACTTAAGCACTTATTTTCTTTAACCCAATTAAATAGAGCTTATCTAAAAATAAAAAAGGATATCATACATTATGAGGTCCTTTGTGACTGGCCTCTTTCACTTAGCATATTGTTTTCAAAGTTCATGTGAAGTTGTAGCATGTGTCAGCACCCCAATGCTTTTTATGACTGAATAATGCTTATTTACATGGATAGCCCACATTTTGTTTATTCATTCATCAGTTCATGGACACTTGGCTAGTTCCACCTTTGGACTGTTGTGAATAATGCTGTTATGCCATTTATATTCAAGGTTTTGTGTGGATGCATAGTTTTATTTCTCTTGCCATATACCTAGAAGTGGAATTGCTGGATCATATGGTGACTCTACACTGAATCATTTGAGGAATTTTCAGGCCGTTTCCAAAGTGGCTGCACCACTGTTCAGTTTTCCCAGCCAAGTGTGAGGGTTTTAATGTCTTCATATCCTTACAACACTGTTTTTATGCATCTTTGTGACTATAGCTATGGTAGTGGGTGTGAAGGGATATCTAATTGTGGATTTGATTTGCATTTCTCTGATGTCTACTGATGTCAAACATCTTTTTATGTGCTTATTGGTCATTTGTACATTTTCTTTAGAAAACTATGTATTCAGATTTTTTGCCAATTAAAAAAGGGGATGTTTATCTTTTTATTTTCAAGTTCTAATCATTTTTATATATTCTGGATACAACCTCCTTCTAAGATATAAGATTGGGTCGGCCCGTGGCTCACTTGGGAGAGTGCAGTGCTGATAACACCAAGGCCACGGGTTCAGATCCCATATAGGGATGGCCAGTTAGCTCACTGGGTGAGTGCGGTGCTGACGACACCAAGTCAAGGGTTAGGATCCCCTTACCGGTCATCTTTAAAAAAAAAAACAAAACTGATAAGATATAAGATTCGTAAAATTTTTCTCCAATTCTGTGGTTTTCTTTTCACTTTCTTTCTTTCATTTTTCTTTTCACTTTCTCTGTGGCATTCTTTGAACCACAAAAGTTTTAACTTTGATGATGTTCAGTTTATCCATTTATTTCTTTCATTGCTTGTGCTTTTGATGTCATGCCTAGGAAACCATCACCTAATCTAAGATCATGAAGATTTACACTTATGGGATCTTCTGAGAGTTTTACACTTTTAGCCCCCCAAATTTGGTCTTGAGGCACCCAAGGGGAAAGGCTGATGGGACCTAGAGCCCATGCTGTGAGAAAGGGGGTGCTGTGGGGTATGAGAAGAGAAACATCTGGCAAGCAGGAGTGACCTGGATGGGACCCAGCTGGGAGGGGGCAGTACACTCCCAGGATCAGTGAAGGGACCCTTGAGGAAGGGGGCAAGTGGAGAAGCACCTGGAGGACTGGATGGGGTGTTTGGAGGGGGTTTCTGGGATAAGAAAGTCTGGGGCAGAGCTGTGAGGAGTCTGGAAAGGGACTGTGAAGTGATGCACTCTCCCCTGCTGTCCATTCCTCACCCACCTCCTGAACCCTGGGGTCCTACACCTTGGGTCAGGGGTTGAACTTGCACAGGACAGACCAGGGCTTGGGCTGGACAGTGGCCTCTCTGCTCTGCTAGGTTCCTTGAATTCTCTGACAACTGCTGTGAAGGTCACACAGGAGCTGCATGGACACCAAGTGAGAGCCCCGCCCATTTCCCCAAGGGGGGTCTTTCCCTGGGGTTGATGGGACCAGTGACCCACAGCTCTCATTGTGACTCCATACTTCCCTGTGTCCTGGCCATGCCCTCATTTGTTTCATCTTTCTCATTCACCAATGAGCTGTGAGCATTGAGGACACACCTACTGCAGTGTTGCCTAGCACTGCCCACTCCCACCAGCTCTGGCTCAGTTGCACATCTGCGCTGTCAGCTGAAGGAAGCGAGTCCCCAATGCCTGGATGGTGGTGACGTGGCCCCCCTTACCTTTTTCCTGCCTCAAGATATCAGGGGAAACGTGACAGAGGAAATTGGCTGTGGCCAAAAATAAGGTATAGCATGTTGGGTCACAGGCCCCAGACCCAGCCTGAGGCCCCTCTGATGGTGGGACAGGGGCAGGACTTGGTGTCACTTCTGAGGCACATGGGGCTTGTCCTTCTGAGCCTATTGACTCCCCTCCCCAAAGTCTTCTCAGCCATCCCTGAACCCTCAGCCATCCCAGCCCTTGCCCTCGCCAGCTGTCCCCTGTCATTACTGCCTGGAGCCTGGCCTTTGACCTGATGGCCCAGTCCCCTAAGTGTTTTCACCCTCATTCCAGCTTCTCTGGTCATGACACAAATTTCCATTTGGAAGGGCACTCAGGACTAGGGGAACCAGGACCAAGAGGTTTCTGTCTCCCTCACTCCCTTTACTTAGGCATTTACTACCTGAAAAGCCTACATATCACCAGTGAGCCTGAAATGTTGACAATATCTTTGGGTGACAGTTGGGACAATGGGTTTGGTTTGGTTTTCTCCCAGGTTTCTACCCTCTAGAGACACTTTAGATCTTATTTCTGAGTCTGTAGCTCACATTAGAATTCCCTAGGATTCTGGGACCAGAGCGCCTTTCAGTCAGGGAGGGAGATGTGCTTATCTTCTGTGGGACAAATCCTGGGCAACTGAACTTCACAGCTTGAATCTTGCCCAGATCATCTCAGTCTGGGGTGCCACAGGATTCATAGGGGGCATCTTTCTAAAGAATGAGATTTACTCGATTCTTTTGAGAGAGGAAAAATCTATTAATGAACTCAGGTGTGACATTCATCTAGATTTGTAAGATCGTAACAGACTTCTCTCTGAAATGAAGCTTGGGTTGTCCTCTTTCCGTTAGGTCCCCGGATCCCTAGGGGTGTGCCCTCATGACTTCTGCCATTAGGATACGTTGACATAAACATTTAAGAAGTACTAGTGTGCACTCCTCACAGCTCTATAAGAGAGGACCCCGATGTCTGATTTGTATTTTGCCACCTGGAAGCTGCTGATTCATGACAAAGCCCCAGAAGACTGAAGTTAAATTCCATTATTGCCTTTTTTAAGTCATGTTATCAGTCCATTCCTTCAACCATTTAGTGATCATTACAACCCCTTGTAGGGCTGCTGGTGGCATTAAATCCGATGGTATAAGGAAGAATATTTTGTAAAAACTGTAAAGTAGGATGGGAGTATAGGGGCTTATAGGTCTCCTGAATATCACTGCTTTTCCCTTTCACATTAAGAGATTGCTGATGGGGAAGAAAGGACAGCAGAAGGCTTAGCCATTGAGGGGGACAGAGCATCTCCATGTGCACTCTCATCTCTTCTAGCCCACATCATACATCAGTGGGGAGGCCCTTGTGACATCAGTGGAGAGGCCTTGGTGACATCGGTGGGGAGGCCTCTGTGACATCAGTTTACATGAAGGAGCTGGAGATAAGTGCCCTGAAGGCAGCCTCTTGACCACCCCCCATGGTGGGGGCTGGGTGCCCTTCTGCCAGCTGAGACAGCCCCCGCACCCACCCCTAATGGTTGCTCTCTCTACCTCTCCGCCAGACCTCCTTCAACTCCTCCTCTCTGCATGTGCCTCAGAGCAGGTGCCTAGATCTGGCAGTAGCCTAGGACTCCAGCTATGAAGAAAACAAACATAAAAGGAGCATGATCCAGGAATTGGTAAGAGTCCAGTGGGGTCCCCTGATTCCACACTGCCAATCCTGGGCTCCAATTTCCCCTTGGGAATTGGAAGAAAAGGGACTGGGGGGGGGGGTCCTGTGCCAAGGGAGAATGGGGTGCTGGGAGGCCTAGGTCTCAGCGGGAGGGACCCCAGACCATGCAGCATGGCTCTTTCTGTTGCTGCCCTGTCTGCCCACTCTCTCTTCTCCAGACACCCCTGCTTGACTCCTCGCCACATGTGCCCTCCGCTGTCCCTTTGCTGGGAACAATAAGCTGACTGTTGTCAGAAGCCTGTGTTCCCACCCTGACTTAGTTCCTGTTTCGCTTTGTCTTTGGTTTTGGACAAGCCACCTCTCCTGCCAGGGCTTGAATGTCCTGAGATAGAACTAGAGGGTACAAAAGGCCCCTTTCAGGTCTAAGAATGAAAGATTTCTAGGCACACTTGAAACATCAGGGAGACAGGGATCTTGCCTGTCCTTTTCATACCTGGATCCCTGCTATTAAGAACAGTCTCTGTCCCGTAGTGTGTGGTTTGTGGTGAATACATGCACCCTTGTGAGTCACAAGCTGGGAGAAGGGTAGTCTTTCCTTTCTCAGCCTCCATTTCTAGAAGTTTCCATAGCTGTCCTTTAAAGAGAATCCAGATTCAGATGTTCAGCTCTGTAGCTGTTATGGCCAACGTCCGATGGGTAAAAGAAATTTGCCCACGAGAGCCGTGTGATAGGAAAAGGAAAAGAGTTTATTTCTGGCAGCCAGGGCTACACAGGCCAATCGAGAAGTGCAGCCCCGAGTTGAAACCTCTTGCAGCTTTTATTTTTAGCTAGGTGGGAATTTTTCACACCTGCCACAATCTAGCCAATGCAAGCAAGCCAGCAATACATAAGCTAATTTTGTGGTTAGCCCTGTAGCCCCTCCCCACCCTGGATTCCCCATTTACTTTAGCAAGCGATTTGTACAGAAGCAGAATGCATATGTTAAGGTCAGTAGGGGTTGGGGCATCCCTTAACATAGCTGTGGGTGAAAACCAACAAAGATCCAAATTCTCTTTCCTTGGGAGTTCGAGGAGAGTTTGTCAATTTGTGTCCCCATAGGGTGTGAGAGCTTTTCTTTGAAAATCCATTCCTGTCCCCTGCCCAGCAGTCTGGTCTGGGGAATGGAGCTGAGGGGTACAACCTCAGTCACTTTCCTGTGATTCTCCACACAGGAAAAACAGCACCAGGAAATTCTGGATCAATAGGAAAGAGGAACATGATTTCTTTGTTCACTCATTTCTTGTCTGATGGGTTTGGGGAAAGACTCAGATAGAGAGGCCACAGGCTTGTCTTGCCCACTCCCAACCTGGCGAAGGCTCCACCCTGCATCCCACCCTCAGTCCCACAAGGTCCTTGAGAGTCTGGCCTCACTGGTGGGCCTGTCCTGGGCCATTGTTGGCATTCCAGGGTCCTGTTTCTTGCTGCTGCATCTCTGCCTCCCTGGTAAGAGATGTTTCTTTCCTCTTCCTACCACAGGAGAGTAGGTGTCAACAGGTGAACTCCCTGGAGGAACAACTGCAGGTGAGTGGACTGTATGGCATCCCTCATGTCCCCTGGAGAACCTTCCTTTCCCCCTCTCAGCACCCATTAGGCTTTTCTCCCAAAGGCTCAGATTTGGACCACTGAAGTCTTAATGTCCAAAAAGGCACAGTTAGGGAGAGCCCTGGCTGACACTCACCATGGGGTCTGCCAGAAAGCAGGTGTGAGTCTGGGCACCCTTCCTCCCTCAACCTGGTGCCTTGGCAGGCCTTTGGGGGAGTCCTTTGGGCTCCATCCTGTCCTCTGTCATTCCATGGGAGTGTGAACATCTGGTGAGCTGCCTGTGCTCACTTGAGTGCAGATAAAAGAGCTGCAGTGGAGTCTGACCACTGTCTCTGCACAACAGAAGGAGGCTGAGAGGGTGAGTCCAGCCACCTGCCCTCAAGCTTGCACCTCCACCCTGGGGAAAAATGGCCTTAGAGAATTAGATGGACCTGGATGTTCACATCCCAGCTGTAAGTGACGTTAGCGGTTAACCTCTAATACTTTCTTTCATCGACAAAATGGAGATAATAATAGTAACTGTGTCCTATGGTGGTTGTGACAATTCAATAGATTGTTATCATGGTGCCTGGTGATGCACTCAATAGAGTCAAATGATGGTGATGACAGTCATAACAATGACAACATGACCCTATATCCCTGGGCCTCTGTCAGCCAGCTGCAAATCAGATCTCTTTCCCTGCCTCTTCCACCCTTACTGAGTTCTTAGTAAAACCAACTGAGAACATGGGCTTGGAAATGCCTTGAAAACGGTGTCAAGTGTGATTCAGGGGAGGAAATGTCACTGCAGGATGGCTGCTGTATGTATCGGTGTTCGTGTGCCCCGACTCCGTCTTCTCCCTGCCAAATCCTGACTTCACCTTTCTGCATTTGCAGTTCTACCATGACCTGAAGAAAGAGCGAGATGCTTTCCACCTGCACTTGGAGGACAAGAAGTAGGAGGGGGACAGGGCATGGCACGTCTGGGGGGTCTCAGCACGTTCGATGTAGTAGGAGGTGGGAGGGTACAAGTGAGCACAATGAGGGGGACGCACAGGTGTGGACATGTGCAGAGCCAAGCTCTGGCCCCAGCTGTGCCAGTGACTCATGTATGGCCTCAGGCAATTCATGTCCACTCTCTGGACTGGCACTTGTGACTCTTGGTTCCTTGGGACTTCATCCCATGCCATGGTCCTCTGCTTGTGTGGCAAAGTCACTGCATTGATCACCAAAGTGGTCTTTTCTGTTTCTTGTCCTTTACATTCTCTTCCACCTCTGGCCACAGGAACAACGATGTGGACCTCAAGTGTCACCACTCCCAACTGAAGAGGAAGCTTCAGGTCCTTGTGATGGAGAAGGCGGCCTTGCAGGTCCAGATGAAGTTTGAGACATCCAAGCTCCTGCCATAACAAGTGAGCGGCTGCAGCACAAGGTTTTGGTTTTATGAGGGTGGGTTAGAGAGGGAGGTGACAGCCTGTGCATTCTACAGCTGCTCCCTCCATGGCTCACCCCCTGTGCTCTGGGCAGGTGCACCCTTCAAGGGAGGAGCATGGCCTGAGTCAGGTCCAGGAGCCAGAGACCTGTTAGGCAGATGTAAGCAGGCGGACAGGTAAGCTGGGGCTGGTGTGTCCTGGGAGCAGGTGGGGGTAGAGAAAGAGGTGTGCACCAGCAGACAGCAAGTCTGCTCACCTGAGCCTCAGTTTCCCCATCTGCAAAGAGGGGTTGGGTGCCCACTGTCAGCCACCTACAGTTATCTTGAGCATAAGAATGTGAAGAACTCTATTTGAAAGTGGTTTGAATGATTGACCATCATCTGGGCATGAGGAATGATTAGACAAGAAGCCATGGTCTGGGCGGGGCTGAATTAAGAGCTATGGGTCAAGAAGAGGGTTTTATGCAACTCCAGAGGCCAGAACCCCTCATCATCTGTTTCCTTTCTCAGCTGAGCCTCCACCCCCAGAGCCTCCAGCAGGGCCCAGTGAGGAAGAACGGGGCCTGCAGGTGGAGGCTGAGCAGCTGCAGAAGCAGCTGGAGAGCCTGGTGGGTCAGTTCCAGGCTCAGGTAAAGGACAATGAGGGTCTGAACCACCTGAACCAGGAGCAGGAGGAGCAGCTGCTGGAGCTGGGGCATCTGCTGGGCTCTGAGACAAGCAGCACAGGCAGGTGCTGGAGGGCACGCAGTGCCACCATGCCACCACCACCTTGTGCTGTCCCAGGCTCATGAGCTCCAGGAGCAGCTGGCTGAGCTGTAGACTGGCTTCATTGGCCTGGTGTGCCACTGACCTGCCGGCCTGCCTCCATACTCACCTCCTGGGCCTTTGTTTCCCCACCTGTAAACTGGGGTGCTGGAGACCTCACGTGAAATGGTACCTGAGAAGGCACCTGTGAGCCAGTGCCCTGAGCCCCCTTCCCTGTGCCATGGGTTTTCAGTGGCATCAGGGCCACTGATTGCTTTTCTCCATCCAGACCAATTAGAATGTGGAGGTCCCCAGTGCACTGCAGTCAGGGCAGCATTAGAAGACAGAGCTGGCAGAGAAGTTGGGCCAGAAAAGAAAAAGAAATGAAAATCAGACAACAAACAAACAAAAAAGACAAGAAACTACGAAGAGGAAGGAGAAAACACCCAAAGGGAGAAAACACCCAAAAGAAGAACAAAACACCCATAAATGAAGAAAATACCCAACATAGGAAGAAAAAACCCAGAACAAGGAGAAAACAACCCCCAAAAGGAAGAAAACTCCAAGCAGAAGAAAACAAACCAAATAGGAAAACACCCTAAAGAGGAAATCACCCAAAAGAAGTAGAAAGCACCTCAAAAATAAAGAAAACACCCCAAAGAAGTAGAAAAAACCCACAAGAAGAAGAAAACACTCCAAACAGGAAAACCCCAACAAAAAGAAGAGAACCACAACATGAAGCAGAAACCCCCAAAAGGAATAAATCCCCCAAAGAAGAAAACTCCAACAAAAAGAATGCAAGAGAAGGAAGAAAAGAAGAAGAAGAAGAAGAAGAAGAAGAAGAAGAAGAAGAAGAAGAAGAAGAAGAAGAAGAAGAAGAAGAAGAAGAAGAAGAAGAAGAAGAAGAAGAAGAAGAAGAAGAAGAAGAAGAAGAAGAAGAAGAAGAAGAAGAAGAAGAAGAAGAAGAAGAAGAAGAAGAAGAAGAAGAAGAAGAAGAAGAAGAAGAAGAAGAAGAAGAAGAAGAAGAAGAAGAAGAAGAAGAAGAAGAAGAAGAAGAAGAAGAAGAAGAAGAAGAAGAAGAAGAAGAAGAAGAAGAAGAAGAAGAAGAAGAAGAAGAAGAAGAAGAAGAAGAAGAAGAAGAAGAAGAAGAAGAAGAAGAAGAAGAAGAAGAAGAAGAAGAAGAAGAAGAAGAAGAAGAAGAAGAAGAAGAAGAAGAAGAAGAAGAAGAAGAAGAAGAAGAAGAAGAAGAAGAAGAAGAAGAGGAGGAGGAGGAAGAAGAAGAGGAAGAGGAAGAAGAGGAAGAGGAAGAGGAAGAAGAAAGAAGAAGAAGAAGAAGAAGAAGAAGAAGAAGAAGAAGGAAGGAAGAAGAAGAAGGAGAAGAAGGAGAAGAAGGAGAAGAAGGAGAAGAAGGAGAAGGAGGAGAAGAAGGAGAAGAAGGAGAAGGAGGAGAAGGAGGAGAAGGAGGAGAAGGAGGAGAAGGAGGAGAAGGAGAAGAAGGAGAAGAAGGAGAAGGAGGAGAAGGAGGAGAAGGAGGAGAAGGAGGAGAAGGAGAAGAAGGAGAAGAAGAAGAAGAGGAAGAAGAAGAAGAAGAAGAAGAAAATCCAAATAGAACAAAAGCCTAACAAAAAGAAAACTCCAGTTCCAGCCCATGGCTCACTTGGAGAGTGTGGTGCTGACAACACCAAGTCAAGGGTGAAGATCCCCTTACCATTCATCTTTTTAGAAAAAAAATTTTTAAAAAAGAAAAGAAAAACTTGAACAGAAAGAAGAAAACCACCCATGAAAAGAAGAAAAGCCCCCCCCAAAGAAAAATACACCCCATGAAAACAAGAAAACATCCCCAAAAGCCCCAAACGAAAACCCCAACAAAAGAAAACCCCAACAAAAGGAAGAAAACCAAAAAAAGAGAAAACAAAAAAAGAGTACAGAATAATACAAAAAACAAATTAAAGAAAAAAACAGAAAAAACACAACAAAGAAGAAATAGAGAAAAAAAACAACAGAAAAGCAAACAAGAAAAAAGAAAGAAAAAATACCATAAAAGATAAACCAAAAAAAAAAAAAAAAAAAAAAAAAAAAGAAAAAAAAAAAAAAAAAAAAAAAAAACAACAACAAGAAAAAACAAAGAAAAATAAACAACAACAACAACAAAAGAGAGAAAAGAAAGCAGCAGGTTGCCCTTACCAGTAGTCCAGTCTCAGGGGCCTGTAGGGGAAGACCAGTGCAATTTGTTCCTTGGGCAGGCCAATACAGGGGACCTTTAGAGCAAAGGCAGGCCAAGGAAGCACTTAGGGAAGGCCGGACAGGCCAGGCAAAGCCAGGGGAGTCTTAGAGCCAGGGCTGGCCAGGGGGACCCTTAACATGAAGACAGAACAAGTGGTCCCTGGAAAGACCAGTCAAGGGGGCATTTAGGGTATGTAAGGCTGCCCTTAGTGGCAGGGTGACCCTATGGCAGTGGTCCACTAGAGGCAGACCATCAAAGGGGGGCCATGTGGCAGGCCAGGCCAATGGGTCTCTTGGGTGGGACAGGCCAGGCCAGCTCTTAGTGGTAGGAGTCCATTGGCAGCATGCTTGGCCTGGGCAGCCCTCAGTGGCAGGAGAGGGCACAAGGGCCCTAGGGTCAGGCCAGGCCATGGGAGCACTTAGTGGAAGGCAAGCCCAGGCAGGGTCACTCGTAGCAGGCCAGGACAGAGGTGGCCCATAGTGCCAGGCCAGGACAGGCCAGAAGAGGCCTGGGGACAGCCCAGATCTTTAGCTCTGGGCCAGGCTGGGACAGACAGGCACATAGTTCCAGGCCAGGTCAGGCTGGCAGGAGCCTAAGGGGGATCCCAGGGGGCCCTTAGCACCAAGACAGGCGAAGGGGGCTCTTAGCACCAAGACATCTTAGCACCAAGACAGGCAAAGGTGGCCAAGGGACAGGCCAGTCAAGTGGGGCACTTAGTGGCAGTGTGGCCCTTAGGGCTGTGGTCTGCTAGGGACAGACTAGTAAAGGGAGGCCATATGGCAGAACAACCAGTGAGTTCCTTGGGCAGACCAGGCCAGGCTGGCCCATAGCAGTAAGAGACCGTTGGCAGCCTAGGAGCCAAGGCAGTCCTTAGTGGCAGGTGAGGGCACAGGGGCTGTAGGGTCAGTACAGGACATGGGAGCACTTAGTGGATGGCAAGGCCTGGAAGGGGTGCCCTAGCACCAGGCCAGGACAGAGATGGCCCATAGTGCTGGGCAAGGACAGGCCAGAAGGGCCCTGGGGACAACGCAGGTCCTTAGCTCTGGGCCAGGCTGGGCCAGACAGGCCCATAGTGCCAGGTCAGGTCAGGCCTGCAGGATCCTAAGAATAGGCCAGGCCAGGCCAGGTGGCTCTGAGGCACTGGGTCTCTGGGGCAGGCCTGGCTAGACCCACCTTTAGTGGCAATGGGGCCATTAAAAGGCCTGACCAGGGAAGCCCTTAGTGGCAGGCCAGTAAACACCAGAGGTGCCCTTAGTGGCAGGACAGGTGAGACCAGGGGCTCTCTTAGAGGAAGACCAGGCCAGGCCAAGGGGACCCTAGGAGGCTCTTTCTTTCTTTTCTTCCTTCCTCCCCTCTCCTCCCTTCACTAACCTTCCCTAACCTTCCCTTAAACTTTCCTTCCCCTCCCTTCCCCTCCCCTGTTTCCTTTCTTCTTTCCTTCTTTATTGATTTGGGGGCTCTTTCTTTGTTTGTTTGTTTTCTCCTTTCTTTCAATCCTTCCTTCCTTCCTTCCTTCCTTCCTTCCTTCCTTCTTCCTTTCTTTCTTTCCTTTTCTTTCTTTCTTTCCTTCTTTCCTTCCTTCCTTCCTTCCTTCCTTCTCTCTCTCTCTCTCTCTCTCTCTCTCTCTCTCTCTTTCTTTCTTCCTTTCTTTCTTTCTTCCTTTCCTTTTCTTTTCTTTCTTGCCCTAGAGGACAGCAGGCCAGGAGAGCCCTTACTGGAAGGCCAGGCTAGGCCAGGCCAGAACAGGGGGCTACTTAGAGACAGGTCAGTCCAGGCCAGAGGGGACTAGGGGGACTCTTTTCTTTCTTCCTTCCTTCCTTCCTGCCTTTTCTTTCTTTCTTTCCTTCCTTGCATCCTTCCTTCTTCAGTTTTTTCTTTGGTTCATTTTTTTCTTTGCGGGCTCTTTCTTTGTTTCTTTCCTTCATTCCTTATTTCCTTCCTTTCCTTCCTTCCTTCCTACTTTCTTTGGGGTCTGTTTCTCTCTCTCTCTCTTTCTCTTCTTTTTATGTTTCCTTCTTTCCTCTAGCCCACCTATGTCCCTCCTGGCCTGCCCTGACACTAACGGTCAGGCCTCCCTTTGGGCCCCCAAGAAAGAAAGAAAGGCCCCCCCAGGACACCCCCAGGCTGGCCTGCCTCTAAGAGACACCCTGGCTTCACTTGGCCTGTCCTGCCACTAACGGTGCCCCTGGACTTTCCTGGCCTGACACTAACGGTCCCTGGCTAGGCCTGCTAAGGGCCCCACTGCCACTATGGGTGAGCCTGACCAGGTGTAGAGAAGAGACCCACTGGTTGGACCTGCCTCTGGTCTGTCCCGGCCTGACCTGGCCTGCCTGTAAGAGACTCCCAGGTCAGCAGTGTCCTAGTGACAGCCCAGGCCAGGCTAGGGAAACTCTTGGGGCAGGCCATGCCAGGTTAGGGGGCACTTGGGGTATTCCTGTCTGGCCAGGGGAGCTGTAATGGCAGGCCAGCCCATCCAATAGGGTCCCTAGTCACAGGCCAGGGCAGGGGACCCTAGGGACAGGCAAAGCCACTGGGCCTCTTAGTGCCAGGCCAGGCCCAGGAGGCCTTTAGCAGAAGGTGGTCTGTTAGCAGCAAGGGGGCCCAGAATAGTAGACGTGGCCATGGAGGCCCTTAGTGCCAAGTATTCTTTTACAGCGACAGAAAATTGGTACAAGGAGTGGGCTGTTGCTTGCAACAGACACTTGAAAACATGGAAATGGCTTCAGAACTGGGTGTTGAGAGTTTGGAGGAGTTTGGAAGACTCAGAAGAAGACAAAAAATGGAGGGAAAGTTTGGAATGTCTTAGAGACTGTTTAAATGGTGGTGAGCAGAATGCTTATGGAAATATGGACGGTAAAGACAATTTGCAGGAGGTCTCTGATAGAAATAAGGAGTTTATTGGAAACTGGGGCAAAGATCATCCTTGCTGTGAACTGGCAAAGAACTTGGCGGCATTGTGTCCATGCCCTAGGACTGTGTGAAAGTTGGAACTTAGCAGTTGTGAACCAGAGTATTTGGTGGAAGAAATTTCTAAGCAGCAAAGCATTAAGGGGCTGCATGGCTACTTGTAAGAGCCCGCTCTGAGTTATGTTGGCAAAGGCATGACATAAAGCCAGAACTTCAAAGGGAAGCAGAGTGTAATGATTTGGAAAATTTGCAGCCTGGCCATGTGGTAGAGAAGAGAGCATTTTCAGAAGGAAAATTGAATGGTACTAAGAAGACTAACACAAAAGAAAGGGATTATCAAGAGAAGGGGAAAAGGCCCTGAAGGCATTGCAGAAGGCTCTGGGGCCAGCCCTTCCCTTCCAGGCCCAAAGATCTAGGGAGACAAAATTGTCTTGGGG
>NW_007731251.1:81134-92952 GCF_000696425.1 Galeopterus variegatus | reverse complement strand
GGAGCCTCCACCCAGATTTCAAAGGATGTATGGAAAAGTCTGGGGGCCCAGGGAGAGATCTGTCACTGGGACAGAGTCACTGCAGACAGCCTTTGCTAGAGCAATGCCAAGTGGAAACGTGGGGTCGGAGTTGCAGCAGAGAAACTCCATCAGCACCATGTCCAGTGGGGCCATGAGAGCAGGACTGCCATGGAGACCCCAGACCTGTGGAGCTACAGAGTGGAGTGACAGCCTGGGATTGCTGAAGTGTGGCCTGCAACCAGGAAAGCCATAGGAGCAGAACTACCCAAGGACTTGGGGACCCAACCCCCACACCAGCATGCAGAGGACATGGAACATGGACTCAAGGTACATGATTCACCATCTTTGAGATTAAATGCCTGCCCTGCTGGGTTTTGGACTTGCTCAGAACCCAACACCCCTTTCTTTTGGCCTATCTCTCCCTTTTGGAATTGGAGTGTGTACCCTATGTTTGTCCCACAATTGTATCTTGGAAATAGATAAATTGTATTGATTTCATAGATGGGCCTTTGAACTTTGGACTCTCGAGTTGAAACAAGTTAAGACTGTGGGGATGAAATGACTGTATTTGCATGTGAAAAGACATAAGTTTTGGGGGGCCAGGGGCAGACCATGCCTAATTGTATTGATTAAAAATGGTGGTCAGGTGTATGGTCTGAGGGCTTTAAAAGAAGAGCACATGGGAGTCTGTCTGTCCCTGCTTTCTCTGCTTCCAGCATCTTGCAATGTGAGACCCCCGGGTCACTGTTGCCACCACCAGATGGACTTTGTACTTCTTAGCCTCAGAAACTGTAAGCAAGGGCCGGCCCGTGGCTCACTCGGGAGAGTGCAGTGCTGATAACACCAAGGCCACGGGTTCGGATCCTATATAGGGATGGCTGGTTGGCTCACTAGCTGAGCAAGGTGTTGACAACACCAAGCCAAGGGTTGAGATCCCCTTACTGGTCATCTTTAAAAAAAAAAAAAAAAAAAAAAGAATTCATTTTTCTTTATAAATTACCCAGTTCCAAGCATTCTGTTATAGCAACACAAAATGGACTAAAACAGGGGCCCTGAGGCAGGCCAGACCAGTGGGTCCCTTGTGTAGGCCTAGACAGGACTGCCCTTAGTGGCAGTGGGGTCCTTAGCAGCAGATCTGGCCAGCAGGAAAGGCCAGGGGCACTCTTAGAGGGAGGGCAGGCCAAGGGGGCCCTGGAGCAAGCCATTCGTGAAAGGGCCCTTACTGGCAGGGCAGGCTTAACCAAAAGATTGGAGAAATGGCGTGTTTTAACATCACAGAACCCAGTCCTGAGGTGAGTGTCAGAAGTAGTGTCTGGGTCACCTCCACCAGGAGGGGTGCCTGGCCCTGGCCCCTCTCCCCACCCTCCCTCCCACCCCAGTTCCAGGGTATAGTTCTCGCCAAGGTTGGCTCTTCTCTCATTTACTACCTTCTACCCTGTCCATGCCATGGGGGAGAAGTTTTTTGCAACTGGCTCTTTTTCACAATGGAAACATAGACTTGGCCTGAGACTGGAGTCCCTCAAGCAGCAAAGTTCAAATGGAACAGCCCTGGCACAGGAGAGAGGCCCACGATCAGCTATGCATTGGTGACTGCAGGCAGGATTTCAGAGCTGGGGGCAAAGAGGGACCCTGGAGGTGCTCAAGGTGCTCCTTGCTTTGCTCCACCAGGAGGGGTGCCTGGCCCTGGCCCCTCTCCCCACCCTCCCTCCCACCCCAGTTCCTGGGTACAGCTCTTGCCAAGGTTGGCTCTTCTCTCATTTACTACGTTCTACCCTGTCCATGCCATGGGGGAGAAGTTTTTTGCAACTGGCTCTTTTTCACAATGGAAACATAGACATGGCCTGAGACTGGAGTCCCTCAAGCAGCAAAGTTCAAACAGAACAGCCCTGGCACACAAGAGAGGCCCAGGATCAGCTATGGATTGGTAACTGCAGGCAGGATTTCAGAGCTGGGAGCAAAGAGGGACCCTGGAGATGCTCAAGGTTCTCCTTGCTTTGCAGCTGAAGCCAAGGCCTCAGGAGGAGGTGTGGAGGGTGTTCGGGTGGTCTGCCGCTGCTCAGGAGTCACACAGGATTAAATAAGGGTGAACGCATCAGCCCTGCTCCCTAGGCCTGGCCTGGGCTTGGAAGCATGGGGAGGTGGGCAGCAAGGTGGCACAGACCTGCCCCACCTGCGTCTGCGGAGTCAGCTCCAGCTCTGGGCCCTGGGCAGGGGTCACTCCATCCTGTGACTGTGGCGAGTGAAGAGGTCTCCTGCCTCAAGATGCCTGGAGTTCCCATCACACACACACACACACACAAACACACACACACACACACACACACACACACACGGTTGAGCCACCATCACACAGTCAGGCTGGATGTGGAGAAAGGAGCGTGTTCCTCCAGCCCAAAGCTCAGCTGAACGGGGCCCTGCGAGGGGGATGATGTGGCTCTGCCCTGCATGGATCCCCACCCACCCCTCCAGGGCCAGTGTGCCCATCACCAGATTAACCCTCCCTGTTGAGTTAGGAGCTGCCCACCCTGGTAAACATGCCCCGGGTTGCCAAGGGAGAGAACAATTCAGCCCCCACCCCCCACCATGAACTGGGCTAATTCACAGAACAGAGAGGTGCGGGGTGCAGGAGGGGATGGGTGGGCTCAAGGGCAGGGGGTACACTCAGGGAAGGCCCATCCTCATTTTTTCTGGAGGCAACAGTGCCCTGATCTCTCCCAGCCAGGCTGAGACCCCCCAGCACAGCCCAGGTTCAGGGATAAGGTCCCTCTGCAGAGCGGGGTGGATCCCACCCCTGAGGCTCCCCCGGGCCGCAGGAGTCCCTGGGACCTAATTAGACACACAAATCAGTAGGCAGGCCGCAGGCCCTGGGCATGCAAGGACAGGGAAAACTGAGCCCGGCCTTGGCAATCCCACTGCCCCCAAGCCTGGCCTGGCACCTGGGTGTGCCTGCAGCCCTGACATCGAGAGGATGAGCCTGCCACAGAGAATGGCGGGCATACAGCCCAGTTGTTGGGGGAGCCCAGCCCAGGTGCCCGGCAGCCCACAGCCTCCTTCCTGCCCTGTCTCTGACCAGCCCTGCACTTCTTTCTGGTTGGGAGGACCAGGCAGGCCTACGTGCATGAACCAGAATAGCAGGAGGCCACCGGGAAGAGAGAAAAGCTGGAAACCTGCTTGAGGAAGGTGGAGGTGTTCCCAACGCTGATCTCATGGGGGGATCTAGGGGGAAATGTCCCCTTTTATCACTCTCCCAGGAGGGAACCTGCTCCAGACCTGCCCACCTTCCTGCCACCAGAAGCCCTGTAGACTTCCATGTCTCAGGAGAAAGCAGCAGGCTAGCAACCCAGGCTCCTTGATACAGCAGCAGCCTGTGACTTCATCATGGGCGGTCGGCCTCATTGTTCACATCTGCTAAATGGGAATATTTCTCACTCTCCTCCTGAGCAGATGGCTCCTTAAGTACCCGGCCACAGAAGAAAGAGCCCCGGACCCAGTTCATGATGGGCAGTGATGCCATGAGACCCACTGTGTGGGCTCCCACAGCCTCGTGATAAGAAACTCAGTCACTGCTCTCAAGGAGCACCTGAGAGTAACAAGACCCAAGTCAGGGATTTGGATCCCAAAGGAGAGTGTCCAAGCAGTTCCAGGCAAGGCCGCCGCCTTCCCCACACAAGCGCCATGCACGTGTTCAGTAGAGGCGAGACAGTCGGAGGCCTGCCGGGGAGCGTTGGAGGGCACGGTGTGGACTGAGCTCCCTGGCCGGTCTGGAGCTGGCACCTGAGCATTGAGAGACAGTGTCCAGAGGAGGGGCAAGGGGATTGGAGGAGGGGACAGCTCTGGCCTGGCTGGCCTGAGCCTGTCTGGCTCTGGGGTCTTCCCAGCAGGCCTGGAGGCTCTTATCTCTCTCCCACGGTAGGTGCACACCAGAGCCACAAGCAATGTTTGGGTGCCCAAGAAGAGGGGGAAAAAAGAACAGGCCAATTGTCAGTGTCCCTCTGCTTCCTTCTAGAGTCAGGCAGAGTGTGTGAAGGAGAGGACAGCTGCTCACCCTGGAGTCTTCAGACAGGAGAGGCCCATGCCGGCAGCGGCCATAGACATGACCTCGGGCCCTCTGCCCCAGCATGTGGGCTGGGTTCCCTGCATCTTGCTCTGAACGTGGGTCTTCCTGAGGACAGACCACACCTGCTGGTGGCTCTTCTCCAGCAGGCTCAGGAGTTGGGAGAGCACAGAGCGCCAGATGCATCCTGGGGACTCGGGGCACAGGTCACCTCCAGCCGTCCATCCTTCCACAGAGCAGACAGGAAGGGTGGTGCGTGGCTCCCAGTTCCCCCTGAGTTCCTCTCCTCTTCTGAGACCCTCCAGGGCAACGACATTAACATAGTCAGTGCTCACCTTGTCAACATCTCCGCTCAGGGCCAGAGCAGCCTCTGCTGTGGAGACACCCAACATCCAAGAGGCTGAACCATGCACAGAGCCTTGGAGGACAGTGGCTGTCATCTTGGAGATCTCCCAGTGTCTTCTTTTGCTAGGTAAAGGGGCTGAACCCTGGAGGGGCTCGAAGCTTTTCCTAAGGGACACAGAAGAGCACCTCTTGCCCTTGACCCCTCTCAGTGACCCCAAAAGGCTTCTGTGCCCATCTCAGACCAAAGAAAGGGCAGCACTAACCCTCTCGAAGGCATGTGGGGAGGGGTCTGCTCAAGACGCCCCTGGGAGAACTGTGCCTGCCAGCTCCTCTGCACAGCCGACATGGGCCCTGAGCTCTCTGACCAGGCTGCTGGTCCTGCAAACTGCAAACCCGGCACATCAGCTGTCACCAATGAGGAGACTGGGGCTCAGAAATTGGTGGCTCTCCAGCCCCGGGGCGCACGTCTGGGAGCCTGTTCTGCAGGTCTCCCGCATAAGTGCCCATTAGCGTGGCTTCCCAGCCTTGCCTGCAGCTGTCCCTGCCCAGTGCCAGAGCCCTGGTGTCGCCCTGGCCCACTCCCCTCTCTGCAATGCCTCACACCTGGCCTGCAGCTGCACAAGTGCCTGGCAATGAAAAAGGCGAGGAGCCCTAATAAGAGAGCAGAATGGCTTTATAATTCCTGTCCAGACTCATGAATGATTCCCTCGGTTCTCATCCTGTACTATCAGGTGTCTCCCCACTGGCTGGAAGCTGTGGCTTATCTAATGGGTCAGACGTGAGCAGGTGCTGATATAAAAATAGAGGCAGGGGTGGGCTCTGGGACAGCTGCAGGCCTCCCTCCACCCCGCCCGTGCCCAGAATACCAGGCCTCGGGCAGAGGCTTGTCAGGCAGAGCTGGAGGGCAGGTGCCTCCAAGGCTCGGCCACCCTCTCACATTCCCGAGTCAGTGAGTGACACGGGAGGAAATGCCAGCACAGCACAGACTCTCCTTCCCCAGCGGTCTTCTTGGGTTTTCTGCAGAGAACATTCCAGTTCTAATTACTGTCTCTGCCAGCCCCAAGGCTGTGATGACAGAGAGGAGGTGAAAGAGCTGAGACCCAGGCTGCACCCCCATCTCAGGCCCAGCCTGCTCCCACCTCCCACCAGCTGCCCCTTCCCCAGGGCAGGCATCTGCCTGGTCCCCACCACAGCCAAAGCCCCAGAAAGGTGATGCTCAGTGACCCCCACATGAGGGGTTCAGAGACCCGAGTGTTATCGAGACCTCTCTGTCTCTGTGTGTGTGTCTCTCTCTGTCTCTCTCTCTGTCTCTTTCTGTCTCTGTTTTTGTCTCTGTCTGTGTCTGTCTTTGTCTATCTCTCTGTCTCTGTACCTTCATCTCTGAGTATGTGTGTGTGTCTTTCTCTGTCTCTGTCGTTGTCTGTCTCTCTCTGCCTCTCTGTCTCTCTCTGCTAACAACATGGCAGTGGCTTTCCAGGCTCTGAGACTGAAGGACAGACAGACACTTAGCACCGGAGGGTCTGCACAGGCTGGGTCCCCCTCCCTGGCCTCCTGCCTCCCCCACCCTGCCCACCAGCGCAGAGACATTCAATAAACACATGTTGGGGAAAAGACTGGGCAGAAGGAGGGAGGATTCTCAGCTCTGGGGCTTAGGAAAGGGAGGGTGGAAAGGAGACCTTTCCAGAACTTCTCAGGGAAACTGTCCCTTCTCCCAGCTCACTCCCCGGTCCTGCGGACAGAGCAGCCTCTCTGCCCTCTCCCTGTTGCCTCTCCTGGAGGAGTGACAGGGCAGATGGCATTGGAGATGGAAACCTGATGTCCTGGGCAGAGCCAGCCTCGACTGGAACTCAGCTCCCAGGCCCCACGTTTTCCCTCTCACCGCCTCTGCCGAGTGCACCCCGGACTCCTGGACTCCTCTGAGCTCAGAGCAGAGAGTGAACCGAGTGACTCTGCTCTGCTCGGCATGTGCCACCTTGGATCATGCAGGACACAACACTCCGTCCTCTGATCCCCTGCCAGCTCAAACCCCCAAGCTCCCCCATCTGTTGCAGGAGTCCAGCCTCTGGTCACCAGAGGAGCTCTGAATGGATCTGCTCAAACTTGTCCACTGGAATTAGAGTTCGAGGCTGCTGGCTGGTGGGGCCTTTTCTTTGCTGCTATGAATTCATTTTTGTGTTTTTCTTCATGTTTTTAATATTAGTTTGACACATATCCATTAAACAAGTAAAGCAGGAAGAAACATTGAAGTGTAAGAAAGACAGGGACACCTCTGTCACCTGTCACCCTACCACACAGGCTGTGGTGTGATTTGTCACTTTGACCACTTTCCTTTGTCCCAGTTTGGCTGATCTCCGCTGACACAAGTCACATTTGCTTTGGGCTGCAAGGGCTCCAGGCCCCTTGGCCTCCCAGCTGGTGCCCTGTCACCCTGGGGAACTTCTCAGCCTCAAGGCATTTTTAGACACAGAGAAAAGACAGCAGCTCTAACATAAGGTGCTGAATTTGGGTCAAAATTCCTTAAGCCCACATGTGAGATTTGAACTGTTTTTTGGGGGTGGCTGAAGACAACTTTGAGAAGTAGGGGAGGATGAGTTCTGTTTTTAGGGAATATGGCAGGCCAAATTCTCGGGATGAACACTCCTATTGAAAACAGCTAAAATGGCTGGATAAAATATCTTTTAAATCTTAAAAGCACTGAGAAGTTGACAGATAGTTGAGAGTGACCAGGACAAAATCTGAAAGAAGCCAGACGGCGGTGGTCGAGGAAGCGGCTCCTGCCCCGAGAGTGTTTTCTTGTCCCAGCCACCTTGCACTCAGGGCACGGCAGCTTTGCAAAGCAGGGCACCTCCTGATAGGAAGCGAGGACCCTGAAGGTCTACACCACCAGGGAAGAAGGAAGGAGCAGACCAGAAGTCAACTCCACCCCATACTGACACTCCAGGATCTGTCCGTCCCACAAGTTGCCTGGGCACTGAGCACATGGTGGTCATGTGGGGTGCAGGCTTCTTGGAAATTGTGAACACACTCAGTCCTCCTGCATATTTGCAGCCTGAATTCCTGTTCCTGGGGGGGCCGAGAGACCTCAGGCTGTGAATTTGCTTCCACACTAGCTCAGGTCAGTAGTGTTCTAGGACACCCTTGGCAGAAGCAAACACAAATCCTCCCTGGAGAGAGCCACCTTTATTCTGAGTGTCCCACAGGTAATTCCTCAAGCACAGCAGTCATGGTACTGTCGAGCACATGTGGGAACAAGTTAGCGTTAGGACAAACCAGAACCACCGATAACAGAAACACACGTCCAGACGTCAGCCAGTGTGGTCCGAGGACACATATTATCAAGAAGGGGGCTTGCTCTGTTAAGGAAGAGATGAGCTAATAAACATCCCCAGAGAAGAGAAGACTGCCAAAATGTGGCCAAGGTAATTTGAAAAACAAACAGAATTTCTAAAAATGAAAAATGAAGTCATAGAAATTTAGAACTCAATGAAAGGGTTTAACAGTCGATTAAGCAAGTTTAAAGGTTTAGGGTCAGCAAACCAGACACTCAGTTAGAGGAAACGACCCACGGCGACATTCAGATAAGCACCTAAAATGAAAGATACAGAAAAGAAGCTTAAAAATGTGGAGGGTATGTCAGAATTTCTCACATCTTATCCTCTGCTTACAAAACTTTTTCTGGGTCCGAATGCAGCCCAGTGATGACCCATCCGGCTGCAGATGCCCCTGAGCTGTGGTCCCGTGGGTCCCAGCCAGGCCCCCTGCCCTCCACAGCCAGGAGTAACACACAGCCAGACCAGCGAAGGAGCCACCTGTGGGCCAGGCCTGTCCCCCTTCTCTCACCCCACCCCACATCTTAGAACAGAAAAATAATAATAAAAATAAATTAACTAAAATAATTTTTTTGCTTTGATTAAGTAAATCCAGGGTCGGGGGTTTGGATCCCCGTACCAGCCAGCTACAGAAAATAAATTAATTAATTAACATTCAGATAATTCTTTCTTTAAAAAAGTACAAAATGCACAACTCTTGAGTGCGCCGTCACTGAATTTGACCTGTGTGACTCAATCTGTTACCAAGATATAGAACATTTTCATTACCCCAGAAAGTTCCCTCATGGCGACCCTTCGTCTTCTACCCACTGCCCAGAAGCAACCACTTCTCTGATTTTTTTCTGTACCATGGACTAGTTTCGTCTTCTAGCTATTCTAGAATTTCATGTAAATGGAATATTGCAGTATATAGTCTTCTGTGTAAATTTTCTTCTACTCACCTTTTTTTGGGGTGGGGAGGTGCTTTTATTGTGTTTTGTGTTTTCTTAGAGAGGGGTCACCTGTATTGCCCGGGCTGGAGTGCAGTGGCTATTCATGGGTACCCGGGAGTTCTGACCTGCTCCACTTCTGACCCGGGCCGGGTCACCCCTCTTTGGTCAACTGGGTGGTCCCTGCTCCGAGGAGGTCACCTAGTGCGGATGCCCGATGGCATAGCGCCCTGCAGCTCCAGTGGCTCTCAGCTTCCGACAGGAGCAGCGGGGCCACAGGCCACTGGCTCAGCATGTTCGTGAGTCCTGTGCCACTATATGGCTACACGCAGCTTGTCTGTCCTTTTCCTATTGATGGACACCTGAGCTGTTTCCACTTTCTACTTTTATGAGTAAAGCGGCTATTAGCATTCTTCTTCAAGTCCCTTTGTGGACATGATTTTATTCCTCATGGGTAAATTCCTAGGAGTGAAATGCATTTTATAGAAAACTGTCAAATATTTTTCTGAAGCGGTTGTGCCATTTACATCCCACATGTCACAGTACAGGAGGTGCAGTTGCTCCATACGCTTGCCAGCATGTGGCGTCACAGTCTTTCTATATGACAAAAGCTATGGACTCTGTCCCCAGAAAAGATAAATCTACACACAAAACATTTGCCTGCCTGTAACCCTCCCCCTGTGCTGGCTTATGGGTCTCAGAGATGAACAATATGTAATGAGACACCCACTAGGACTGGTATCGAGTGCCTACTACACGTCAGGCATTTTACCTCCATCAGCTCAACTAATTCTCACAGCAAGTCTGTGAAATAGAATTAAGCCTATCTTACAGATGAGGAAACTGAGGACTAGACCTAATGAATAACTTGACCAAGTTTACACAGCTAGTAAGTAGCAGAGATGGAGGTGGAGCTTGGCTGGGGCTGACTCCAGGGTTAAAACTCATGCTGTGCAGAGGGAGGGTTACGACGAAAGGACGCTGGCTGAGGAGTAAGGGGCCGGCTGGGTGCTCTGAGCAGAGCACGGAGAAGGTGGAGGCAACACGCTGTGGGGCCAGACTGCCCGAGTCTGGGTCTTGGTTTTGCTGCTGTGTGACCCTCGTCAAGTAACTTAACTTCTCTGTGCTTCAGTGTGTGGTGTGAAGTGGTGTGAAGTGGTGTCTCGCTGAGGTTTTGATTTGCATTTCCCTGATGGCCAGTGATGCTGAGCATCTTCTCAGGTGCTTACAGACTATTCCTATATCTTCTTTGACAAAATGTGTATTCAGATCCTTTGTCCATTTTTTAATCGGGTTGTCTTTATTATGACTTGTAAGTGTTCTTTATATATTCTAGATATAAATCCCTTATCAGATATAGGATTTGCAAATATTTTTTCTCATTCTATGAATTGGTTTTCACAAATTCAACTTGTGAAGGACAACAATTTTTAATTTTGGTGAAGTCCAGTTTATTTTTTTATTTGTTGCTTGTGCTTCTGGGGTGTTATCTGAGAAACCATTGTCCAATCCAAGGTCACGAAGGTACATCACCCTGCTCATAGGGCTTTTTTTGTTTTTTTTTTTTTGTTGTTGTTGTTTTTTTTTAAAAGATGACTGGTAAGGAGATCTTAACCCTTGACTTGGTGTTGTGAGCACCACGCTCTCCCAAGTGAGCTAATCGGCCATCCCTATATAGGGATTCGAACCCATGGCCTTGGTGTTATTAGCACCACACTCTTCTAAGTGAGCCACAGGCCGGCCCCATCACCCTGTTTTTGCACTATCATTTGAAATTATTTTGTCATTTGTTTAAGTATTTGTTGTAACATTGGGGTAGGGTTGCCAGACAAAATACGGGACTGGTGACCACTTGAACTGGAATTTCAGATGAATAGTGAACTCTTTCTGCTGTGGATTGGATGTCCCCTCAAAGTTCATTGAGGCTTATTCCCCACCGACAGTGTTCAGAGGGTGGGAGATCCTATTGTGGTCATTGAAAGGTGGGGCCTTGAAGAGGTGATTAGACTGTGAGGGCCATGCCCTAGTAAATGGATTAATCCATTGATGGTTTAATGATGGTCATGGGCATGGTTCTGAGGGCTTTAAAAGGAGAGCCAGTGAGGAGGTTAGTGTCTCTCTGCTTCTGCCATTTTGCCATGTGACAGTCTGCGTCACTGTGCGGAGTCACCATGAACAAGGCCCTGACTAAATCTGTTCCCTGAACTCTTGACTTCCCAGCCTCCGAAAATGCAAGCAACAAATATTGTTTCATTGCAAATTACCCAGTTTCAGGTATTCTGTTAGAAGCAACAGAAACGGACTAATACACTTTCTTTATATATATATGTTTTATTATTTTTGTTTTTGGCAGCTGGCCAGTATGGAACCCGAACCCTTGACCTTGGTGTTAACTTTTTTTGTATAACTGTGAATACTGCACAGGATGCTTATCCTGTGAAACCTACTCATTCTCTGAGATTCAATTTTAACTGCCATCCAGGTATTTTTATGAGCTCCCTCTCCCGTGACTTAATAATTTTTTTCTCTTAATTGTGATAAAATTTATGTAATATAAAGTTTACAGGGGCCGGCCCGTGGCTCACCTGGGAGGGGTGGTGCTGACGACACCAGGTCAAGGGTTAAGATCCCCTTACCGGTCATCTTTAAAAAGAAATGAAATAAAATAAAAAATAAATAAAGTTTACCATTTCCACCCATTTTCTATCATTCTTTATTTTCCTTTCCCACCTTCACACAATAGACGACACTGTGTGACTCTCAGCGTGCAGTTCCTTGTCACTTTGTAACTTTTTGAAAGAACCGGGTTAAACGCACCAGGCTCCGCCCTTCCTCGCAGGCCCCCCCCCCCATATCCTAGCAACGCCAGGACGCGCCTCTCCAGGCTGGGAGCGCCGCACGCCGGGGTCACGTGCCCGCCGCCATCGTGTCCCTGCCTCGCTAGCGCGGTCCTTAAGGCGGCGGCCGCCATGGCGGCGACTGGAGGCGGAACGCGGAGGACGACGTGGCGGCCGTGCTGTTCGTGCTGCTGGCGCTTGTGCTGCCCGGCGTCTGGGAAGACTCCTTGACCGGCGAGGAGGGCCGTGGTCGGGGGGACTGGGGAGCCGGGAGCTGGGAGACTGGGGGGCCGGGGAGCCGGG
>NW_007731251.1:73948-78707 GCF_000696425.1 Galeopterus variegatus | reverse complement strand
ATGGATTGGGGTATATTTTTCCAGGAGAAAAGCAAGACAGCCTGTCTTCTGCTTGATAGAAGTTTTTTTCCTTTATTGAGACCACAGTTTGGTTTTGGATTAAAGATTCCTAGGGACAGACACACAGGGAGCCAAGTGTAGAAGCAGAGGTCTGGGGGCTCTTGGAGAGGTGGGAGCAGCCTGAGCCGGGTCAGCTGTCCTGAACAGGGAACCGCAGGGCCAGGGAGGAGCTGCCTCTTCACCACGTCCCTCTCCTCTTCCTCCTAATCAGAATGGCCCTTTATTGAATGCCTCCCGGCCAGGGCATTGGCTCAACAGTGAGGCAGCTCTCTGGTGAGGGCAGGATGTAAGCCGCTGCAGGAAGACCTGCTCCCTGGTTTGCAGAGGGGCAGCTTCTCTTCTTGCTGTGTCCTTACACAGCAGGGAGGGACAGCGTCCGTCATCGTTCCTTACTGCAGGGCACTAATCCTGTTCATGACAGCTCCACCGTCACGACCTAATCACCTCCTAATACCGTCACCTTGGAAATTCGGTGCTCAACATAGAAATTGCGGGGATGCAGACATTCAATGCACAGCACATAGCATATTCTCCCCCATTCTTTTCCTTTTGACCTCCTGTGTCTTCGTGTAAGTGGGTTTTTGTAGTGAGATCTGCTACCCAGTCTGAAAATCATTGCTAATAATTGAAGCCTTTGGGTGATTTACGTTTTATTATATCTTTGGTATGGTTGATTTTATATCTTCCATTCTCCTGTTGGTTTTCAAATGTTCCTGTTTTATTTTTCCTTCTATTCTGCTTCTTTTTGGAGTGAAATATATTTTCAGGGCTTTTCACCAGTTTTTCTGTTGGTTAGTAGTTGTTCTAATGATTACAACACTCAATTATTACAGATGGTGGAGGACTAATGTCATGCACATGCCATCGTTCCTGTCATGGTGGGCGTCGCTGGTCTGCTGTTTCATCCTGGTCATCGCCCGTCAGCCTGAAGAGGGTTCTGCAGTGTCCTCGCGAGGTGAGTAAGCGGGTTCCAGGTTCTCCTTGTATCTGTTTATCCGAGAGTGTCCGCGAGGCTCCGCCGTGGTGAAGACTGTGGTCACGTTGCCGCCTTCTGTGCTCACTTTCCTCCTTTGCTGCTTTGTGGACTCGACGCTTTGTGTCCTGCGCATCAGCAGCACCGCTGAAGCCGTGGTTTGGAATCATCTTTTCCTTGGCTGCTTTGAGGACTTTTTCACCTTCGGTTTTCCGCACGGGGTCTGTCGTGTGCCTGTTCATTGTCTTCCTACAGCTTTCCGAGCTTCTTGCTTCTGTGGCTTGATGTTTTTCACCAACTGAGGGAAATTTTGGTCCTGTTGTGGGTTTTTTTCCTGCCCCATTGTCTCTCCTCTCTCCTCCTGTGTTTTCAGTTATGTAACGTGGCTTATTTTGGCTGGACAGGCTCTGTTCATTCTATTTTTACCTGTGTTTTCCTTTTTTACTCAGTTTGGACAATTTCTGCTGATTGGCTTCAAGTTCCCTGGCCTCTTATCTGCTGTCTCCAGCTGCTATTAAAAGCATCTAGTGAATTGTTTAATCCAAATATTTTACTTTTAAATTCCAGAATTTCTCTTTGATTCTTTATTTCTTTCCTTAATTGTTCATTTCTCTGCTAAGATCCTCATTTTTTTCACCCCGTATATCCACTGTTTTCTTTCAGTTCTGGAACATATTTAAGTAGGTTAGGATTGGCCTTCAGACCAGCAAAGGGGAGTGGCTTTGAGACTCACCAGGGGACGCCCATAGTGATGAGAACATGAAGGGCAGGCCAGGAATTGGGACAACAGTCTTTGGGGAGAAATTTTCCCCTTCACATGTGTCTCCCTATCTGTGCACAATGACAGCAAAAAGCTTGATTAAAGCCAGTGACACTAGAGATCCTGCCACGAGCCTTCCCTTCCTGGTCCCCGGCAGGCTGCAGGGCAGGGGATGACCAGTTTCCCTGTTCTGTCACAGAACTTCAGGGAATCGCTTCACAAGTCCACGGCCAGTCCCCCCGTTCCATGTGTCATGAACAGCTCTGCTGAGACAAACCTGTGGTTCCTAGGAAATGGTGGATGGTGATTACAGATACTGTTTCCACTGGTGACCTGGGTGATTTATTTAATATCTGAAAAACCACTTTAGCATTTAAAGTGCTGTGTATGTTCCCCTGAAGCACCAGGATCTTTTTTTTTTTTTTTTTGACCAGTAAGGGGATTGCCACCCTTGGCTCAGCACCGTCTGCACCATGCTCAGCCAGTGAGCGCACCGGCCATCCCTATACAGGACCTAAACCTGTGGCCTTGGTACCATCAAGCACTGCACTCTCCCGAGTGAGCCATGGGGCCAGCCCAACCACCAGGATCTTAATGTCAGGAGGGCATGCTGACAGGTAATAAGGAATGAACCATACACTTCTTCAAGTTCACATGTCCATTTACACAAAAATATTGAGACCAATATCCAATTCTGTTTAAAAGTTACATGTCTTCTACTGTGTAAATGCGATCACACAAGCCACCCAACACACACACACAAACAACATATAAATATGCAATACACATCAGTTTCTGCTTCCTTTCTTATGGCTTTTCTGTAAGTTAAAAAACTATATGAAAGTCTACTAATTTTTTCTAAAAGGTGAATACAAATTAAAAACCTAAAAGATATTTTCACCTTATTTTCTTTAAAAAGAGAAAGAAAATGTTCAAGCTTCACAGATTGACCTACTCACAGTTAAATAGCCACACTACAAATCACAGATGGGCCCAGAGGCACCACTCAGTGATGTGGGCGAGGGCTCCTGACTCAGCATCGCAGGTGAAGGTTCCTGTCTCCTCAGTGTCATAGGTGGGGGCTCCTGACTCAGCATCGCAGGTGAGGGCTCCTGGCTCCTCAGTGTCACAGGTGAGGGCTCCTGACTCAGCATCACAGGTGAAGGTTCCTGTCTCCTCAGTGTCATAGATGAGGGCTCCTGGCTCAGCATTGCAGGTGATGGCCCCTCCTCCAGCAACTCCTCTTTTCTGGTGCACAGGCTGTGGTTCACACACACTGGCCCCATTGGCTGGCTCCATCCTCGCCATGGTGAGATCACTGTCCTTGAGTGACCACTGCCTGGTATTGCTGCACTGAGAGTTCAGTGACACCTGGTGACTAGACAGGATGACCTGCTTCCCTGTGGCATGGGTGCCCAGGAGGCCTGGCCATGCCTGCATGGCTGTTCGTCCATCTGAATTTTTCACAAGTGGGTATCATGGGTTTAGATTCAACGTCTTATTGCAACAATTTTCACATGATTAAATGATTTGCCAAAGCAGGATTTTAAGTACCTGCTATGTATCAGGAATTCACTGTTGAAAGCACTCAGCATGAATTAGCTCATTTGTTCTCCCAAAACAGCCACGAAGTGAATAATGCCATCATCCTAGTTTACAGAAGATGGAACTGAGACCCAGTCACAAAAGGGTCCTGTTCAGAAGAGACGCTGTATGAGCCGCAGGTTGCTATGGGAAGAAGCTACAGCAAAAGCCTCCTCCTGTGTCCAGGGCAGGGGGCCGTGTGCGTGGTCCTCCTCCAGCCCCAGTGGGGTGAAGGGAGGCTGTTAATGCTGCCGATGCCTGGGCAGTTGGTTCAGGAGTGGTGCAGCCACGGGGCAGGGAGGCCGACCTGACCAGGACAGGGGCGTGTCCAGCCTGCAGCAGCAGATGCCTGTGCTCACCTTTGGCAGGTGTTTTCCCTGGAGACCACCAGCCACGGGTTGCATATTGGTCATGTAAAACCCCTCCTTCCCTGGAGGGGCAAGGCTTCCTCCTCCTTGGACTTAACACACATTGAGAGCAGAGTCTGAACACTGTAAACACAGGTGCACAGAGGGGCCTGCCTGTCAGGCCCCACCCACACCACACAGGACCACAGGCCACTTTGCAAAGCAAGCGTGTGGCCATGCAGTCCATAGGGTCTGCCACAGTGTTCATCACCTGGGCCATCTGTAGAAGTGACAGCTCTGGCACCACCTACGGGACAGCAGCTCTGTCCCGTAGGCTCCTGAGCCAGTGGCAAGGGTGTGGGCTGTGCCTGGCAGCTGAACACACAGGCCTGGAACTGAGAGGGCTGGGATGGGTTTGCTCACCATGCCCAGGTGGGGAGTTGTGTTCCCTTCTACCTTCATTGAACTTCCACCAGGGAACATGGTGAGGGTCCCACTGGCCTGCAGACACAGCTGCTGCTTGGACATCCTGGATGGCCCAGGTCCCAGAAGGGAGTTACTGTGCTCCTGAGCTCGATCACCCAATATTCTGGGTGAGCTACTGTGCGCAGGGCAGGAAGGCACGTCTTGGAGCATGCCTGGTGGTTTTAGAGTGACCTGGAGCAGTCCCCCAGGTGACCACAGACTCAGGAGGGACAGTCTGTGCAGCTCCCTGATCAGGAACCCAGACCATGCAAGTGTAGGCCCCGCCAGCCCCTGTAGGAGCCCACGCATGACGTGGGATGAGATGCATTTGTTTGCTTTGGTTTGGAGTCACCATCTTAAGGAATCCGTGACAGGTCAGAGTCACATTAGCTTCCTGACATGTTAAGGGGCATAAATGGATCTGCTGTTGAAGGTCCCCCCCCCCCGGCCCATTCTGGACACAGAGGACAGGCCCCTCTCTCTCTCTCTGAGGCATGTATTGGCCACCAAATCCATTTGTTTCTTGGAGGGGCAGGTGGGATGGGCATGGGCTTTGGTGGCCTCAAGTGG
>NW_007731251.1:68003-73911 GCF_000696425.1 Galeopterus variegatus | reverse complement strand
CCACGGACTCGGGAGGGCCAGTCTGTGCAGCTCCCTGATCAGGAACCCAGACCATGGAAGTGCAGGCCCCGCCAGCCCCTGGAGGAGCCCACGCATGACATGGGATGAGATGCATTTAATTGCTTTGGTTTGGAGTCACCATCTTAAGGAATCCGTGACAGGTCAGAGTCACGTTAGCTTCCTGACATGTTAAGGGGCATAAATGGATCTGCTGCTGAAGGTCCCCCCCCCCGGCCCATTCTGGACACAGAGGACAGGCCCCTCTCTCTCTCTCTGAGGCATGTCTTGGCCACCAAATGCATTTGTTTCTTGGAGGGGCAAGTGGGATGGACATGGGCTTTGGTGGCCTCAAGTGGTCCCCAGCCCAGGAGGGGTGGGAGTGGGGATAAGTGCCCTGCTCTCCTCCATGCACAGCAGACGTGGCTGGGCTGGGGTCCCAGTTTCTCAGTGGACCCCTGGCAGGACTGAGCCCCAGGTGCCCACAGCGCTAATCCCTGTCAACGCGATGTCTACTGGCTTTCTGCCGTCTCTGTCTGAGTCCCCTCTCTCTTGTAGCTCCCAAGAAGCACCTCCCCAATAAACTGCTTGCACCAAACTCCTTGCTGTGGAGATTCAGGGTCTGCTTGGGACGGCAGGACCACCCCTTCTGTGTCCTTCGCATCTTATTTATGAGAAGTAAGAAATAAGAAATAAAAAGAGGTGAGCAGTAAAGACAACAGAGAAATCTTCTATAAGAGAGAGAGTGCGCACATGGGAACACGATGCGGGACTCAGCTGACATCGTAACTGGATGCTCAGATCATGAAGTGGTGTTTCCACGATGTTTCCACGTGGGGCAAAGGAGGAGACAGGGTCTGGGTGAGCAGAGAAGGCGGTGGAGTCCTCAGGCCATGGGAATTCAGGTGGGAACAGCCTCAGCGGGGATCTGAGAGGGGCCCTGCCGTGGGGTCTGAGGGTAGCAGCTGGGAGCCCTGGGGCCTCAGGCCTATCTCAGACGCAGGTCGCAAGATAGTGCCCCTCATCCTACTAGGAGGAAAAGCGAAGAGCTGGGGACAGTAAAGACGACACCCTAACCCTGTTTGCAGACCTGCCCGAGGCCCGGCGCTGTCAGACCCCGCGGCAGGGCGGCCACCCCGAGGTGTCTGTGCAGGGGTTGGGGAGGCCCAGCGCCAGGGAGCTGAGAGCCCTCTGGGGTGTGCGGTGGGGCTGGGGCCACCAAGGCTCCAGCAAGGTGTTTGGAGAGCGGCTTTGAGCATTGCCGGGACCTCGGATGGGAGCCTTGTCAGAACAGCACTGTTGGGTGAGCGCTCACCTGCTCCTGGACCCCTGGGCAAGTGGAAGAGCAGGACATGAGGACCCCCCAGAGCTGCTCTGTGACCCCGAAATTGTGAAACCAGCACCGCCTGCGCCTCCCCACGTGGTACTGCTCTGGGAGGAGGAGGGACCATGTGGCGACAGCTCCAGGCTTTCCGGGCGCAGCCCCCAGAGGCCCAGGATTCTGCCTCCACTGTGCCCCGGAAGCTTCCACTGCGTCCTGGGGAGGGGCCACCGCCACCCATGGGGACCGTTCCCCGGAGCCGTGGTCTCGGCCCCTGATAATGACCCCGCACGAGCCACAACTGGTGCCTTCGTGGTTGTCAGTTTGCTGGGGACAGGGCCGCATCCCCCAGGAATGTGGAGAAGGGTCTGCAGAAAGCCAAGGAGCTGCAGCGTGGGGCATGTGTCCTCGCCCCTGGCCTGTGGGGTGCCATCTGCTCCCTCCCCTCCTCCCTGAGCTAATAGTGCCCAGGACAACCACAGCCCACCCCTTCCCCTCTGCCGTGGACTTGGGACTCTCAGAGAACAGCCCCACACTCAGTAGTCAGTGCCCCCCACAGGGCCCTGGGATACCGCAGAGCTTTAGGACAGAGGTCCCCAGACGACAGACGCCCACTCAGCCATGCGGCCGTGTTATTCCATATGGTCACAGGGTGTGTGTGTAAATTGTGGGCAATCTCCATGAACTTGTTTGTTTGTTTGTTTTCAGTTTTGTTTACGTCAGTGAGAAAGGACATCCCAGGGCAGCTCATGCACAGCGTTCTTTCACAAACCACGATCATACAGTGTAATTAGGAGTCTTCAAGCCCAAGTCACCAAAACAACACAATTTACAATTACCTTGGTCTCTTGGATTTTGGAAAATTAAAATGATAGAAACAAGAAAACGTGAATTCTTGCTGCACCAGCAGCACAATCCTGGGGCTTTCTGCCCTTACGGCCAGCAGCGCAGCCCTCTTGTTCCACTCGGGCCTGGGCCTGGCACTGAGGAAGGCACAGTCCTGGTGGCACCGACCGGTGCAGGCGCCTCTGCGAGCCAAGGGTGCTGTTCACTGTGCAGGAGCAGGTGCAGTGACTTCCTGAGCCCCAGCACCCACCCTGCAAGTCTCCCTAATGTTTATGGAAACTCTTATCAACTAACTCATCCATTCCTCACCAAAATTCAATGAAGTAAGTGTTTCCACTTTACAACCGGGGTTCAACGTCTGCTCCAGACCCATCCCGCTGATGGGCAGCAACTGCAGGACCTGGCCCAGAGCTCCCCGTGGGGCACGGCGAGGCATGTGACTGTGGTTTACTGCTACTGGTGGCCCTCCTCCCTGGCCCTTTCCCCAGTGGTCAGTCTCAGCCCGGGGCTGTCCTGATGCCCCACGGTCCAGGGATCCACACACTTGACCTTGGTGGTATCATCTTATAAATTCTGTATTACGTAAGCTGTACTGTATTGTATACACTGTATGGGGAGCCTCACGTGTACTGGGAAACCTGCATTGTGTTGTGTGTGGTACTGTAGGGCACTGTTCTGTGCTGTGTTGTACTGCACCATATTGTATCATCCTGTCCTGTACTGCCCATGCTGTGCTGTATTGCATGTACTGTGCTGTATTCTGTTGTTCTATATCGTATTACACTGTACTGTACAGCACTGTGCTGTGTTGTACTATGTCATGCTGTACTGTGCTGTATCGTGTTGCATCATGCTGCACTGTGCTGCGTTGCGCTGCCTCGTGCTGTTGTGCTGTGTTGTACTGTACTGTGCTGTGCTGTGTCGTGCTGTGTTGTGCTTCACCGCACTGTTCTATCATGCTGTGTTGTGCAGCACTGTGCTGTGTTGTGCTGCAGTATGCTGTGTTGCACTGCACTGTGCTGCCATACTATGTTGTGCTGCAGTGTGCTATGTTGTACTGCACTGCACTGTGCTGTGTCATGTGTGCTGTGCTGCACTGTACTGTGACGTGCTGTGTTGTGCTGCACTGTGCTGTGTTCCGCTGCACTGTTCTGTGTCATGCTGTGTTGCGCTGCACTGTGCTGTGTCAGGTGTGTTGAGCTGCACTGTGCTGTGTCATGCTGTGTTGTGCTGCAATGTGCTGTGTTGCACTGCACCATGCCGTGTTGTGCTGTGTTGCGCTGCACCGTGCTGTGCTGTGTCGTGCTGAGCTGTGTCGTGCTGTGTTGTGCTGCATTGTGCTGTGTTGTGCTGCACTGCACTGTGTCGTGCTGTGTTGTGCTGTGTCATGCTGTGAGATGCACCTGCTCTACTTTTCCACCTGTCCTTAACTGGCATCTAAATATCTGCAGCTTTTGGTTGATGTAACAATGCTTCACAAGCTCTCCCTGTCTGTCTTCTTGTGTCCACACATGCAGCTTTCTGTCAGGAGCATCTCGTGGATAACTGGGTTGTGACCATCCACTGGGCTTGACGGGGGGCGCTGGCAGACATGGATACATTGGGACCCAACACACTCTTTAGTCTCTCCTGTAAATCCTTACGAGACTGTCAAGCATTTGGGGAAAGCTCATGGGCGGTTCCCTTCCCCAGGTGCATCCCTTTGATGACACATCCCCGAATCAAGAGATTCTGAGGAGCTTCACCAGGGACCTGGGGAAGGGGACCTTTTGACCTGGGCTTTTCTGTTCATTGTTTCACATAATTTATTATTTTAAAGGTAAGCTGTTTGGAATGACAACTTTGCTAGTGTCATCAAAACATGAACCATGAACCCATCTTCCAGCAAATTCAGTTAAAACTTCTTAGGAATCCACAGACTTGTGCATGGTGAGAAACATGTCTGGCACGCCCATGGGGATCCTCATTCCCCGTTAGCCCTGGATACCTTGTGTCTTCAGAAAGCTTCTTACACAACCTGAGGTCACTTACAGGGTGAACAGTGGCAGACAGGTGGTCCGCAGTGGCTCCCCTCATCCACTAAGTCCACCACTGACAACAGCCTTCCTTGCTGTGGCAGTCCCAGACCTTGCACCCGATTAGTTGTAGCTGTGCTGGGACTTCATGAGCAGATGCCTCCATTCCCACATGTGGAGACACCCTGGGGGACACAGCATGCCGGCCTCCCCAGACAGGTGATAGGAGCTGGGAAAGAGGTCGTGGGTAATGATGGGAAAGAAAGTGATGGAGCCAGAGGGGCAGGAAGATGCAACAGCGTATGGGAGACACAAGGGTGGGTGGGCAGGTGAGGATGGTCAGTGCAGGCTGCAGCATCTCTGAAAACTTTGGCCTTGGCAGGAAGGAGCAGGCCCAGAATCCTGAATCACAGGGAAGAAAAAACAGGTCATGGAGGCAGGAGGGATTGGGGTGGAAGGAAACAGAACTCGGTGCCTGCCGAGTCTGCCACAGGCAGCTCCGTCTCCACTCAACATCACAACATCGCACTGTGCTACAGGAAAAGTGCAGGTCCCGGGGGCCGCCCCCAGTCACTCTGTCCAGGGATCAGAATCAAGGGATGGGAAGGCCACAGCCATGCGTTCACAGCCCCCAGGGCCCTGGGCTGGGAGGCACTGGGGGAGCCATGCCAAAGCACGAGATGTGGACAAGAACGCTCCAGACTTGCTACAGACCCTTACAGGATTACAGCACCAGAAGGGATTCACTATTATAATGACAGTTTTCTCCAAATTTAGCCCATTTTCTGTTGGGTTAAAAGGCACAGCTTTTAAAGCAATATAGAGGACAATGTAAGACTGACTGGCTGCCGGCTTTCATGATAGAATTCATTTTTAAAATGTCAGTGCCAGTAAATATAAAATGAAGTTGAAATCCACATGCCTCACTCTGTCCTTCCAGCCCAGTCTCTAGGACACCCAGGCCCATTCAGAGGTCTCTTTCTAGTACCTGTGTGTGTGTGTGGCTGAAGACCTGCACATTTACATGCAGGACCAAATGCACACGCATGGACATGTGAGGAAATTGTGTTAATTTGGCTTGTGTTTTGGACTCCACAGCCTGTCCGCAGTCTGGCCAGCACACTCCGACATCCAGCCTGGCCAGGTATTCATCTGCCAGCCCCTCTGCTGTGCTGATTTTTCAATTTTCAAAAAAACAGTAAATTTTTCCTTCAATTGCCAAATTCCTACCTTTACATTTTGGCTTATGGGTGGATTCTTAACTGCTTCTTTCAGTGGATAGGAAGAAGCAAAATTAAAAGCCGGGGGGAGGAGGAAAGAGCAGGGACTAACCTAGCCCACCCTGTCTGAGCTGTGCACAGCCACAGCAGCCCCCTGACCCACGGTTGCACTCACAGCAGCTCCCACCTCTCCTCAGCCCTGGGGGAAGAGTCCACATGGCAAAAACTGGAAGTTTCTCTCCATCCAGAGCTGATAAGCTGGGGCAGCACCACCCAAGCCTCGGAGGACCTGCATTGGGTGTGGTGTCTGTGCCAGAGTCTCTCTGCGTGACCGGGAGACTCACCCCGACGGGGAATTGGAAAGGAAGGAGGGTCAGTCACGTGGCCAGTTCCCAGGAATGTGCACTTTACCCGGAGCATGTGGAGGACAGTGTCGAAATGGCCAGGTGGGGCAGAGCCCTCCAGCTCTCAGAACACCACGGCCTCCAGAGGGGTGCAGACTCACGGGG
>NW_007731251.1:63082-67044 GCF_000696425.1 Galeopterus variegatus | reverse complement strand
AGACCCATCGCCCTCGTGGAGGCCTCTCAAGGGAAGCCACACGCAGGGAGTGGGTGCGCACACCAGGAGGACCCTGGTGGGGAGAGGAAGCAGCTGTGAGTTTGTGTAAATTTATGTTACAAAAAAGAAAAATGAACATAAAATAGCCCGACTGCTCCAGCCAGAAGACTTTGTTTCTTTTTGGCTAAAGTGCAGTCAAATTCTGCAGTGACATTACCAGCAGTGCTGCTCCCACGGTTGCAGGATGGAGGGCAGAGTCCAGGCCTGAGCGGCTGAGGGTGCCTCGGCTCCTCCAAACCCATAGCCCTGCACCCCGTGGCCACCCAGGGCACCCCGTCACCCGCTGGACCTTCTGTCTTGTCCTGGTTTCCTGTTTTCCTGTTTTTCTGGGCCCCTCTTGACCACCTCTGCCACCCCCCCCCACTTGCCGCCTCTGGGGTTCATGGGCTCCCTCTCCCAGGTCACTTCTTCCTGTCCCTTCCCTGCCCACACTCCCTGCATCCTCAAAGGTCCCCTTTAAGCACCTGTCCCCCTCTCTGCTCACAGAGCTCATCACGCTGGAGATGTGGCCCCAGGCCGGCCTGTGTCTCGAGATTTGGTGCCCCATGAGTGACGCTCTGTGCCTCCTTCACCTGGACTGCTCGAGGTCTGCACATGGAGCTCTGTCCCAGCTGTTGGATGTTGAACATCTCCACACTTGCAGAGCAGGGGACGCCCCATGCACAGCGGCTTGCCGGGTGACCCTCGTGGCCAGGGAGGCTGTGCAGAGAGATCCTGACCTACTCTTAGACAGGGCGTTCTCTTATGTTCTGGCTCACTTTGTTACAGGTACACAGCTCCTGGAGACTACCTCTGCAATGGGGTAGATGGACACCTGGCGCATTTTCATATCCAGCACAGAGGAATTGTGCAGGGAAGGGCGCCAGTGAGGCCCCTGGAGAGGAGCACATGGGCAACGAGAGGTGGTTTTCTTCCAGCAGATCCGGAGTGCCCTGGCAGAGGGAAGGGGTCTCATGTGGCCTGCGTGCGAGATAAACAGGGTTGCAGCACAGGGTCAGGAAAACTCAGGATGCACGGCCAGAACCCATGCTCTGGGCAAAGGCACGGGCCTAGGATAAACTACGTGTTCCTTGTTGAATTTGATATGGGGTCAGGGAGAGGACGATGGGCAGGTTTCATGCTGGCATTTTTTGTAAAACTGGTCTATTAATAGCTAGTGTGATTTTGCTGAAATTACCAGTCCTACCTTTCAGCTCATACTAAACTAGACACGTGATGTAATGATTATGGAAATACATTGCATTTTAGTCCCTTAGCCCCTCGAAAGCCTTCCACATCTTCCACGCCTCACACCAAGGCCCCGTGGGCTGGTGGACATGTGTGGGGCACCCCAGGGCCATGCTCTGCTCTGCCCTGTGTTCTGGCCAAAGTCCTTGAAACAAATCAGAGCAGTCAGGAAAGCCCAGAGAAGTTAAAGTTCAATGTTCTCTGCCAGAACCACAGAGCAGTGCAATTCTGTGGCTAGTCGTGTCCCTAGCCCATAACTCCTTCCTCTTACCAACTCCTTCCTCTTACCATGTCACTGGTGAAGAAAATAGCCCCGAGGCAGCCACAGTGCAGGTAGAGCCAGTCACAGGGCTCCTGGCCTGATCCTGCCACCCGGTGACATCTCGAGTGCACTTCCTAATGTGGGACAGAGGCACAGGACACACCAACCAGGGAGGAGCCTGAGGCCATCCTCCTCTGTGTCTCCCCAAAGTCCTGTGAGGTCATCTCAGGCCCTGCTGGGCAGGGTCAGAAAAGGCAACCTCCTTTGTGTGGTCTGTCCTTGGCCCTTTCTGCATCTGGAGAGTGCTCAGTGGTGCCCAGGTGGCATCTTCCCTGAGCTTCCTCTGTTTAAATATGATACAGGAATTAGAAATACTACAATCATGCTTTCCAGTATAAAGTGACCCTGGACATGTCAGTGATAGCACGTTTGTATGATTACAATTTACAAGTTAATTAGTGTGCCTGCTAATTAAATAAAATGTCTTTTGTTTTAACTAAATAAAATTTTGGAGACAATACCCCAATTGTTTCATTTTCAAATTTAGGCTAGAGTACTGTTGTACTATTGGAATATTCATATATAAAAGGAAAAAATCTCATTTCTCAAATAGAATATTTTAGAGTTTTCAATAAAATTTAAATAAGCTACATGATTATTCAGTGTCGTACAGGAACTTTAAAGATAGTCCTGCAGAGATCAAAGTGACAAAAATCCTGTGATCTCATAGGAAGAAACCATTCATTTCTTAGTAGATGCTAATGATACAAGAAATTTAAATGGGTTTTCCCAAGACAGAAATCACATTCTGTATGCATTTTCATCCATCTAATGTGAAGTTTTGATGTGTTATTTTTTGCGTGTGTCTGCCTTGATTGAGGGCACATTTCTGCCCCACTCTCTGCGACAGCTGCGTGAGATCCTCTACGATGTCGAGCTTTCACATTTATCTCCATAGACTACGTCACTTTCTAGTTTCCGTCATCTCTAGATTTAGCCACCTACGGTGGAACCATCCACACAGAGTGGACAGCGGGATCAAGAGGGTGATGTCCTGTACCCATGTTTTCATGCACTTGAGCCATGTTTTATGCTGTGAAGTTCAAAAGATTGATTTGCAAAAAATTGAACATTTTAGTAAAGAGAGTGTTAAATTGGCTCAAACAAAGACAGTTCAGTCTCACAGCTTCTCATGGTTTTCTTAGATGTGACAACCGGAAATACTTTCTGGTGCTCAAGAATCAAACTGTAATTAAATTATTTAAAAAGGACATACACACAATAGTCATGTAGTTATTTTAATATGTCCATGCACATCTCATTGTTCTCTGCAAAGCTCGAATTTTTTTGTCCTTAACAGAAAATTTTTTTAAATCCATTTATATTGGTTTTACCTATTAATGCTTTTTCCATCTGCCAAAAAAAAAAAGAAAGAAAGAAAGAAAGAAAAAATCTTCTGTATAGCTTTGTAATTCTAATACGAGGAGTATTTATTTATAATTTCAATTTTTTATATTAAATAGCTGAATATTATATGAAGAAGGGTACTAAATAACAGAAAAATGCTTTGAGTGGAAATCTAAAAATTACTTTCTACCCCTTTAAATCTTTTCAGCTTTATAGAGGTGTACTTTATAAAGAAGTCTCGTCAATTTTAAATGCACAGTTGGATGGACCTTGGCAGCTTTACACGGTCAGGAGACATCACGCTGTGGAATACTGCAGCCAGCCTAGGTCATTTCCTCACCCCGTTTGCAGGCGAGGCCTCAGCCACCGACCCACCTCCTCGCTGTGGTTCTGACAGTGCACAATCGCAGGTGCACACGGAGTCACCGCCCGCAGTCTCTCTCGTCTGACTCCTCAGCAGCCGTCCTTGAGGCTTGCCAAGTCCATACAAGCACCAGCAGTTTGTTCTTCCTGACTTTCTCATACAATATTTTGTATTTCTGGTGAACATAGCTTCCACATGACTTGTTAAATTTATTTAAAAATACTGTACTTTTTGTGGTGCTATTGGGGATGAAAAGTTTTTATTCGTGTCATTTTCCAATTGTTTGTACTAGCACAAATACATAAATACAGAAACACTTTTCACGTACTGACCTTGTGGCGTGTATCCTGCTAAAGTCCCTCAACGCCTCTGGTATTTAGAGTAGAATCCATAAGGTTTTCTACATGTGTGATCATGTCATCTGCAGATAAAGACAACTTTTCTCCTTCATATGCAATCATCATGCTTTTCTATTTATTTTTACGACACTGGCAAGGACCTCAGGTGCAGTGTTTGAGGAGGTTGAACATTCCTGCCTGGCTCCTGATTCCTATTTTGTGAAAAGTTTTGTTTTTTGTTTTTTTGGCAATTGAATTTTGTTTTACTTTACCTGTTGAATAAGTCATTTTTCTCCTTTATTCT